>NW_028227734.1:46178-84286 GCF_978045245.1 Mus caroli | reverse complement strand
AAAACTTAGAATATAAGAAACGCACAGTGTAGTACATAGTATATGAGTGAGTTGCACTGAAAAACTTAGAATATAAGAAACGCACAGTGTAGTACATAGTATATGAGTGAGTTGCACTGAAAAACTTAGAATATAAGAAACGCACAGTGTAGTACATAGTATATGAGTGAGTTGCACTGAAAAACTTAGAATTATGAAAAACAGATTAACGAAATGCACAGTGTAGTACATAGTATATGAGTGAGTTGCACTGAAAAACTTAGAATATAAGAAACGCACAGTGTAGTACATAGTATATGAGTGAGTTGCACTGAAAAACTTAGAATATAAGAAACGCACAGTGTAGTACATAGTATATGAGTGAGTTGCACTGAAAAACTTAGAATGTATGAAACCGCATTACACGAAAGCACAGTGTAGTACATAGTATATGAGTGAGTTGCACTGAAAAACTTAGAATATAAGAAACGCACAGTGTAGTACATAGTATATGAGTGAGTTGCACTGAAAAACTTAGAATATAAGAAACGCACAGTGTAGTACATAGTATATGAGTGAGTTGCACTGAAAAACTTAGAATATAAGAAACGCACAGTGTAGTACATAGTATATGAGTGAGTTGCACTGAAAAACTTAGAATATAAGAAACGCACAATGTAGTACATAGTGTATGAGTGAGTTGCACTGAAAAACTTAGAATTTAAGAAACGCACAGTGTAGTACATAGTATATGAGTGAGTTGCACTGAAAACTTAGAATATAAGAAACGCACAGTGTAGTACATAGTATATGAGTGAGTTGCACTGAAAAACTTAGAATATAAGAAACGCACAGTGTAGTAACATAGTATATGAGTGAGTTGCACTGAAAAACTTAGAATATAAGAAACGCACAGTGTAGTACATAGTATATGAGTGAGTTGCACTGAAAAACTTAGAATATAAGAAACGCACAGTGTAGTACATAGTATATGAGTGAGTTGCACTGAAAAACTTAGAATATAAGAAACGCACAGTGTAGTACATAGTATATGAGTGAGTTGCACTGAAAAACTTAGAATTTACTGAAAAACCAGCATTACACGAAATGCACAGTGTAGTACATAGTATATGAGTGAGTTGCACTGAAAAACTTAGAATATAAGAAACGCACAGTGTAGTACATAGTATATGAGTGAGTTGCACTGAAAAACTTAGAATTTACTGAAAAACCCGCATTACACGAAATGCACAGTGTAGTATATAGTATATGAGTGAGTTGCACTGAAAAACTTAGAATATAAGAAACGCACAGTGTAGTACATAGTATATGAGTGACTTGCACTGAAAAACTTAGAATTTACTGAAAAACCCGCATTACACGAAATGCACAGTGTAGTACATAGTATATGAGTGAGTTGCACTGAAAAACTTAGAATATAAGAAAGGTACAGTGTAGTACATAGTATATGAGTGAGTTGCACTGAAAAACTTAGAATATAAGAAACGCACAGTGTAGTACATAGTATATGAGTGAGTTGCACTGAAAAACTTAGAATGTACTGAAAAACCCGCATTACACGAAATGCACAGTGTAGTACATAGTATATGAGTGAGTTGCACTGAAAAACTTAGAATATAAGAAACGCACAGTGTAGTACATAGTATATGAGTGAGTTGCACTGAAAAACTTAGAATTTACTGAAAAAACCCGCATTACACGAAATGCACAGTGTAGTACATAGTATGAGTGAGTTGAACTGAAAAACTTAGAATATAAGAAACGCACAGTGTAGTACATAGTATATGAGTGAGTTGCACTGAAAAACTTAGAATTTACTGAAAAACCCGCATTACACGAAATGCACAGTGTAGTACATAGTATATGAGTGAGTTGCACTGAAAAACTTAGAATATAAGAAACGCACATTGTAGTACATAGTGTATGAGTGAGTTGCACTGAAAAATTTAGATTTTAAGAAACGCACAGTGTAGTACATAGTATATGAGTGAATTGCACTGAAAAACTTAGAATATAAGAAAAGCACAGTGTAGTACATAGTATATGAGTGAGTTGCACTGAAAAACTTAGAATATAAGAAACGCACAGTGTAGTACTAGTATATGAGTGAGTTGCACTGAAAAACTTAGGAATATAAGAAACGCACAGTGTAGTACATAGTATATGAGTGAGTTGCCCTGAAAAACTTAGAATTTACTGAAAAACCAGCATTACACGAAATGCACAGTGTAGTACATAGTATATGAGTGAGTTGCACTGAAAAACTTAGAATATAAGAAACGCACAGTGTAGTACATAGTATATTAGTGAGTTGCACTGAAGAACTTAGAATATAAGAAACGCACAGTGTAGTACATAGTATATGAGTGAGTTGCACTGATAAACTTAGAATGTACTGAAAAACCCGCATTACACGAAATGCACAGTGTAGTACATAGTATATGAGTGAGTTGCACTGAAAAACTTAGAATATAAGAAACGCACAGTGTAGTACATAGTATATGAGTGAGTTGCACTGAAAAACTTAGAATATAAGAAACGCACAGTGTAGTACATAGTATATGAGTGAGTTGCACTGAAAAACTTAGAATATAAGAAACGCACAGTGTAGTACATAGTATATGAGTGAGTTGCACTGAAAAACTTAGAATTTACTGAAAAACCAGCATTACACGAAATGCACAGTGTAGTACATAGTATATGAGTGAGTTGCACTGAAAAACTTAGAATATAAGAAACGCACAGTGTAGTACATAGTATATGAGTGAGTTGCACTGAAAAACTTAGAATATAAGAAACGCACAGTGTAGTACATAGTATATGAGTGAGTTGCACTGAAAAACTTAGAATGTACTGAAAAACCCGCATTACACGAAATGCACAGTGTAGTACATAGTATATGAGTGAGTTGCACTGAAAAACTTAGAATATAAGAAACGCACAGTGTAGTACATAGTATATGAGTGAGTTGCACTGAAAAACTTAGAATATAAGAAACGCACAGTGTAGTACATAGTATATGAGTGAGTTGCACTGAAAAACTTAGAATATAAGAAACGCACAGTGTAGTACATAGTGTATGAGTGAGTTGCACTGAAAAACTTAGAATATAAGAAACGCACATTGTAGTACATAGTGTATGAGTGAGTTGCACTGAAAAACTTAGAATTTAAGAAACGCACAGTGTAGTACATAGTATATGAGTGAGTTGCACTGAAAAACTTAGAATATAAGAAACGCACAGTGTAGTACATAGTATATGAGTGAGTTGCACTGAAAAACTTAGAATATAAGAAACGCACAGTGTAGTACATAGTATATGAGTGAGTTGCACTGAAAAACTTAGAATATAAGAAACGCACAGTGTAGTACATAGTATATGAGTGAGTTGCACTGAAAAACTTAGAATATAAGAAACGCACAGTGTAGTACATAGTATATGAGTGAGTTGCACTGAAAAACTTAGAATATAAGAAACGCACAGTGTAGTACATAGTATATGAGTGAGTTGCACTGAAAAACTTAGAATTTACTGAAAAACCAGCATTACACGAAATGCACAGTGTAGTACATAGTATATGAGTGAGTTGCACTGAAAAACTTAGAATATAAGAAACGCACAGTGTAGTACATAGTATATGAGTGAGTTGCACTGAAAAACTTAGAATTTACTGAAAAACCCGCATTACACGAAATGCACAGTGTAGTATATAGTATATGAGTGAGTTGCACTGAAAAACTTAGAATATAAGAAACGCACAGTGTAGTACATAGTATATGAGTGACTTGCACTGAAAAACTTAGAATTTACTGAAAAACCCGCATTACACGAAATGCACAGTGTAGTACATAGTATATGAGTGAGTTGCACTGAAAAACTTAGAATATAAGAAAGGTACAGTGTAGTACATAGTATATGAGTGAGTTGCACTGAAAAACTTAGAATATAAGAAACGCACAGTGTAGTACATAGTATATGAGTGAGTTGCACTGAAAAACTTAGAATGTACTGAAAAACCCGCATTACACGAAATGCACAGTGTAGTACATAGTATATGAGTGAGTTGCACTGAAAAACTTAGAATATAAGAAACGCACAGTGTAGTACATAGTATATGAGTGAGTTGCACTGAAAAACTTAGAATTTACTGAAAAACCCGCATTACACGAAATGCACAGTGTAGTACATAGTATGAGTGAGTTGAACTGAAAAACTTAGAATATAAGAAACGCACAGTGTAGTACATAGTATATGAGTGAGTTGCACTGAAAAACTTTGAATATAAGAAACGCACAGTGTAGTACATAGTATATGAGTGAGTTGCACTGAAAAACTTAGAATATAAGAAACGCACAGTGTAGTACATAGTATATGAGTGAGTTGCACTGAAAAACTTAGAATTTACTGAAAAACCAGCATTACACGAAATGCACAGTGTAGTACATAGTATATGAGTGAGTTGCACTGAAAAACTTAGAATATAAGAAACGCACAGTGTAGTACATAGTATATGAGTGAGTTGCACGGAAAAACTTAGAATATAAGAAACGCACAGTGTAGTACATAGTATATGAGTGAGTTGCACTGAAAAACTTAGAATGTACTGAAAAACCCTCATTACACGAAATGCACAGTGTAGTACATAGTATATGAGTGAGTTGCACTGAAAAACTTAGAATATAAGAAACGCACAGTGTAGTACATAGTATATGAGTGAGTTGCACTGAAAAACTTAGAATATAAGAAACGCACAGTGTAGTACATAGTATATGAGTGAGTTGCACTGAAAAACTTAGAATATAAAAAACGCACAGTGTAGTACATAGTATATGAGTGAGTTGCACTGAAAAACTTAGAATATAAGAAACGCACAGTGTAGTCCATAGTGTATGAGTGAGTTGCACTGAAAAACTTAGAATATAAGAAACGCACATTATAGTACATAGTGTATGAGTGAGTTGCACTGAAAAACTTAGAATTTAAGAAACGCACAGTGTAGTACATAGTATATGAGTGAGTTGCACTGAAAAACTTAGAATATAAGAAAAGCACAGTGTAGTACATAGTATATGAGTGAGTTGCACTGAAAAACTTAGAATTTACTGAAAAACCCGCATTACACTAAATGCACAGTGTAGTACATAGTATATGAGTGAGTTGCACTGAAAAACTTAGAATTTACTGAAAAACCCGCATTACACGAAATGCACAGTGTAGTACATAGTATATGAGTGAGTTGCACTGAAAAACTTAGAATATAAGAAACGCACAGTGTAGTACATGGTATATGACTGAGTTGCACTGAAAAACTTAGAATATAAGAAACGCACAGTGTAGTACATAGTATATGAGTGAGTTGCACTGAAAAACTTAGAATATAAGAAACGCACAGTGTAGTACATAGTATATGAGTGAGTTGCACTGAAAAACTTAGAATATAAGAAACGCACAGTGTAGTACATAGTATATGAGTGAGTTGCACTGAAAAACTTAGAATTTACTGAAAAACCCGCATTACACGAAATGCACAGTGTAGTATATAGTATATGAGTGAGTTGCACTGAAAAACTTAGAATATAAGAAACGCACAGTGTAGTACATAGTATATGAGTGAGTTGCACTGAAAAACTTAGAATATAAGAAACGCACAGTGTAGTACATAGTATATGAGTGAGTTGCACTGAAAAACTTAGAATTTAAGAAACACACAGTGTAGTACATAGTATATGAGTGAGTTGCACTGAAAAACTTAGAATTTAAGAAACGCACAGTGTAGTACATAGTATATGAGTGAGTTGCACTGAAAAACTTAGAATATAAGAAACGCACAGTGTAGTACATAGTATATGAGTGAGTTGCACTGAAAAACTTAGAATATAAGAAACGAACAGTGTAGTACATAGTATATGAGTGAGTTGCACTGAAAAACTTAGAATATAAGAAACGCACAGTGTAGTACATAGTATATGAGTGAGTTGCACTGAAAAACTTAGAATATAAGAAACGCACAGTGTAGTACATAGTATATGAGTGAGTTGCAATGAAAAACTTAGAATTTACTGAAAAACCCGCATTACACGAAATGCACAGTGTAGTACATAGTATATGAGTGAGTTGCACTGAAAAACTTAGAATATAAGAAACGCACATTGTAGTACATAGTGTATGAGTGAGTTGCACTGAAAAACTTAGAATTTAAGAAACGCACAGTGTAGTACATAGTATATGAGTGAGTTGCACTGAAAAACTTAGAATTTACTGAAAAACCCGCATTACACGAAATGCACAGTGTAGTACATAGTATATGAGTGAGTTGCACTGAAAAACTTAGAATTTACTGAAAAACCCGCATTACACGAAATGCACAGTGTAGTACATAGTATATGAGTGAGTTGCACTGAAAAACTTAGAATATAAGAAACGCACAGTGTAGTACATGGTATATGACTGAGTTGCACTGAAAAACTTAGAATATAAGAAACGCACAGTGTAGTACATAGTATATGAGTGAGTTGCACTGAAAAACTTAGAATATAAGAAACGCACAGTGTAGTACATAGTATATGAGTGAGTTGCACTGAAAAACTTAGAATATAAGAAACGCACAGTGTAGTACATAGTATATGAGTGAGTTGCACTGAAAAACTTAGAATTTACTGAAAAACCCGCATTACACGAAATGCACAGTGTAGTATATAGTATATGAGTGAGTTGCACTGAAAAACTTAGAATATAAGAAACGCACAGTGTAGTACATAGTATATGAGTGAGTTGCACTGAAAAACTTAGAATTTACTGAAAAACCCGCATTACACGAAATGCACAGTGTAGTACATAGTATATGAGTGAGTTGCACTGAAAAACTTAGAATATAAGAAACGCACATTGTAGTACATAGTGTATGAGTGAGTTGAACTGAAAAATTTAGATTTTAAGAAACGCACAGTGTAGTACATAGTATATGAGTGAGTTGCACTGAAAAACTTAGAATATAAGAAAAGCACAGTGTAGTACATAGTATATGAGTGAGTTGCACTGAAAAACTTAGAATATAAGAAACGCACAGTGTAGTACATAGTATATGAGTGAGTTGCACTGAAAAACTTAGAATATAAGAAACGCACAGTGTAGTACATAGTATATGAGTGAGTTGCACTGAAAAACTTAGAATTTACTGAAAAACCAGCATTACACGAAATGCACAGTGTAGTACATAGTATATGAGTGAGTTGCACTGAAAAACTTAGAATATAAGAAACGCACAGTATAGTACATAGTATATGAGTGAGTTGCACTGAAAAACTTAGAATATAAGAAACGCACAGTGTAGTACATAGTATATGAGTGAGTTGCACTGAAAAACTTAGAATGTACTGAAAAACCCTCATTACACGAAATGCACAGTGTAGTACATAGTATATGAGTGAGTTGCACTGAAAAACTTAGAATATAAGAAACGCACAGTGTTGTACATAGTATATGAGTGAGTTGCACTGAAAAACTTAGAATATAAGAAACGCACAGTGTAGTACATAGTATATGAGTGAGTTGCACTGAAAAACTTAGAATTTACTGAAAAACCCGCATTACATGAAATGCACAGTGTAGTATATAGTATATGAGTGAGTTGCACTGAAAAACTTAGAATATAAGAAAAGCACAGTGTAGTACATAGTATATGAGTGAGTTGCACTGAAACACTTAGAATTTACTGAAAAACCCGCATTACACGAAATGCACAGTGTAGTACATAGTATATGAGTGAGTTGCACTGAAAAACTTAGAATATAAGAAACGCACATTGTAGTACATAGTGTATGAGTGAGTTGCACTGAAAAACTTAGAATTTAAGAAACGGACAGTGTAGTACATAGTATATGAGTGAGTTGCACTGAAAAACTTAGAATATAAGAAAAGCACAGTGTAGTACATAGTATATGAGTGAGTTGCACTGAAAAACTTAGAATATAAGAAACGCACAGTGTAGTACATAGTATATGAGTGAGTTGCACTGAAAAACTTAGAATATAAGAAACGCACAGTATAGTACATAGTATATGAGTGAGTTGCACTGAAAAACTTAGAATTTACTGAAAAACCCGCATTACACTAAATGCACAGTGTAGTACATAGTATATGAGTGAGTTGCACTGAAAAACTTAGAATTTACTGAAAAACCCGCATTACACGAAATGCACAGTGTAGTACATAGTATATGAGTGAGTTGCACTGAAAAACTTAGAATATAAGAAACGCACAGTGTAGTACATGGTATATGACTGAGTTGCACTGAAAAACTTAGAATATAAGAAACGCACAGTGTAGTACATAGTATATGAGTGAGTTGCACTGAAAAACTTAGAATATAAGAAACGCACAGTGTAGTACATAGTATATGAGTGAGTTGCACTGAAAAACTTAGAATATAAGAAACGCACAGTGTAGTACATAGTATATGAGTGAGTTGCACTGAAAAACTTAGAATTTACTGAAAAACCCGCATTACACGAAATGCACAGTGTAGTATATAGTATATGAGTGAGTTGCACTGAAAAACTTAGAATATAAGAAACGCACAGTGTAGTACATAGTATATGAGTGAGTTGCACTGAAAAACTTAGAATATAAGAAACGCACAGTGTAGTACATAGTATATGAGTGAGTTGCACTGAAAAACTTAGAATTTAAGAAACACACAGTGTAGTACATAGTATATGAGTGAGTTGCACTGAAAAACTTAGAATTTAAGAAACGCACAGTGTAGTACATAGTATATGAGTGAGTTGCACTGAAAAAATTAGAATATAAGAAACGCACAGTGTAGTACATAGTATATGAGTGAGTTGCACTGAAAAACTTAGAATATAAGAAACGAACAGTGTAGTACATAGTATATGAGTGAGTTGCACTGAAAAACTTAGAATATAAGAAACGCACAGTGTAGT
Source organism: Mus caroli (assembly GCF_978045245.1). Classification (NCBI taxonomy): domain Eukaryota; kingdom Metazoa; phylum Chordata; class Mammalia; order Rodentia; family Muridae; genus Mus; species Mus caroli. Next base: position 75,340 of record NW_028227734.1, on the reverse strand, counting down.
ACATAGTATATGAGTGAGTTGCACTGAAAAACTTAGAATATAAGAAACGCACAGTGTAGTACATAGTATATGAGTGAGTTGCAATGAAAAACTTAGAATTTACTGAAAAACCCGCATTACACGAAATGCACAGTGTAGTACATAGTATATGAGTGAGTTGCACTGAAAAACTTAGAATATAAGAAACGCACATTGTAGTACATAGTGTATGAGTGAGTTTCACTGAAAAACTTAGAATTTAAGAAACGCACAGTGTAGTACATAGTATATGAGTGAGTTGCACTGAAAAACTTAGAATTTACTGAAAAACCCGCATTACACGAAATGCACAGTGTAGTACATAGTATATGAGTGAGTTGCACTGAAAAACTTAGAATTTACTGAAAAACCCGCATTACACGAAATGCACAGTGTAGTACATAGTATATGAGTGAGTTGCACTGAAAAACTTAGAATATAAGAAACGCACAGTGTAGTACATGGTATATGACTGAGTTGCACTGAAAAACTTAGAATATAAGAAACGCACAGTGTAGTACATAGTATATGAGTGAGTTGCACTGAAAAACTTAGAATATAAGAAACGCACAGTGTAGTACATAGTATATGAGTGAGTTGCACTGAAAAACTTAGAATATAAGAAACGCACAGTGTAGTACATAGTATATGAGTGAGTTGCACTGAAAAACTTAGAATTTACTGAAAAACCCGCATTACACGAAATGCACAGTGTAGTATATAGTATATGAGTGAGTTGCACTGAAAAACTTAGAATATAAGAAACGCACAGTGTAGTACATAGTATATGAGTGAGTTGCACTGAAAAACTTAGAATTTACTGAAAAACCCGCATTACACGAAATGCACAGTGTAGTACATAGTATATGAGTGAGTTGCACTGAAAAACTTAGAATATAAGAAACGCACATTGTAGTACATAGTGTATGAGTGAGTTGAACTGAAAAATTTAGATTTTAAGAAACGCACAGTGTAGTACATAGTATATGAGTGAGTTGCACTGAAAAACTTAGAATATAAGAAAAGCACAGTGTAGTACATAGTATATGAGTGAGTTGCACTGAAAAACTTAGAATATAAGAAACGCACAGTGTAGTACATAGTATATGAGTGAGTTGCACTGAAAAACTTAGAATATAAGAAACGCACAGTGTAGTACATAGTATATGAGTGAGTTGCACTGAAAAACTTAGAATTTACTGAAAAACCAGCATTACACGAAATGCACAGTGTAGTACATAGTATATGAGTGAGTTGCACTGAAAAACTTAGAATATAAGAAACGCACAGTATAGTACATAGTATATGAGTGAAATGCACTGAAAAACTTAGAATATAAGAAACGCACAGTGTAGTACATAGTATATGAGTGAGTTGCACTGAAAAACTTAGAATGTACTGAAAAACCCTCATTACACGAAATGCACAGTGTAGTACATAGTATATGAGTGAGTTGCACTGAAAAACTTAGAATATAAGAAACGCACAGTGTAGTACATAGTATATGAGTGAGTTGCACTGAAAAACTTAGAATATAAGAAACGCACAGTGTAGTACATAGTATATGAGTGAGTTGCACTGAAAAACTTAGAATTTACTGAAAAACCCGCATTACACGAAATGCACAGTGTAGTATATAGTATATGAGTGAGTTGCACTGAAAAACTTAGAATATAAGAAACGCACAGTGTAGTACATAGTATATGAGTGAGTTGCACTGAAAAACTTAGAATTTACTGAAAAACCCGCATTACACGAAATGCACAGTGTAGTACATAGTATATGAGTGAGTTGCACTGAAAAACTTAGAATATAAGAAACGCACATTGTAGTACATAGTGTATGAGTGAGTTGCACTGAAAAACTTAGAATTTAAGAAACGCACAGTGTAGTATATAGTATATGAGTGAGTTGCACTGAAAAACTTAGAATTTACTGAAAAACCCGCATTACACGAAATGCACAGTGTAGTACATAGTATATGAGTGAGTTGCACTGAAAAACTTAGAATATAAGAAACGCACAGTGTAGTACATGGTATATGACTGAGTTGCACTGAAAAACTTAGAATATAAGAAACGCACAGTGTAGTACATAGTATATGAGTGAGTTGCACTGAAAAACTTAGAATATAAGAAACGCACAGTGTAGTACATAGTATATGAGTGAGTTGCACTGAAAAACTTAGAATATAAGAAACGCACAGTGTAGTACATAGTATATGAGTGAGTTGCACTGAAAAACTTAGAATTTACTGAAAAACCCGCATTACACGAAATGCACAGTGTAGTATATAGTATATGAGTGAGTTGCACTGAAAAACTTAGAATATAAGAAACGCACAGTGTAGTACATAGTATATGAGTGAGTTGCACTGAAAAACTTAGAATTTACTGAAAAACCCGCATTACACGAAATGCACAGTGTAGTACATAGTATATGAGTGAGTTGCACTGAAAAACTTAGAATATAAGAAACGCACATTGTAGTACATAGTGTATGAGTGAGTTGAACTGAAAAATTTAGATTTTAAGAAACGCACAGTGTAGTACATAGTATATGAGTGAGTTGCACTGAAAAACTTAGAATATAAGAAAAGCACAGTGTAGTACATAGTATATGAGTGAGTTGCACTGAAAAACTTAGAATATAAGAAACGCACAGTGTAGTACATAGTATATGAGTGAGTTGCACTGAAAAACTTAGAACATAAGAAACGCACAGTGTAGTACATAGTATATGAGTGAGTTGCACTGAAAAACTTAGAATTTACTGAAAAACCAGCATTACACGAAATGCACAGTGTAGTACATAGTATATGAGTGAGTTGCACTGAAAAACTTAGAATATAAGAAACGCACAGTGTAGTACATAGTATATGAGTGAGTTGCACTGAAAAACTTAGAATATAAGAAACGCACAGTGTAGTACATAGTATATGAGTGAGTTGCACTGAAAAACTTAGAATGTACTGAAAAACCCTCATTACACGAAATGCACAGTGTAGTACATAGTATATGAGTGAGTTGCACTGAAAAACTTAGAATATAAGAAACGCACAGTGTAGTACATAGTATATGAGTGAGTTGCACTGAAAAACTTAGAATATAAGAAACGCACAGTGTAGTACATAGTGTATGAGTGAGTTGCACTGAAAAACTTAGAATATAAGAAACGCACATTGTAGTACATAGTGTATGAGTGAGTTGCACTGAAAAACTTAGAATTTAAGAAACGCACAGTGTAGTACATAGTATATGAGTGAGTTGCACTGAAAAACTTAGAATATAAGAAACGCACAGTGTAGTACATAGTATATGAGTGAGTTGCACTGAAAAACTTAGAATATAAGAAACACACAGTGTAGTACATAGTATATGAGTGAGTTGCACTGAAAAACTTAGAATATAAGAAACGCACAGTGTAGTACATAGTATATGAGTGAGTTGCACTGAAAAACTTAGAATTTACTGAAAAACCAGCATTACACGAAATGCACAGTGTAGTACATAGTATATGAGTGAGTTGCACTGAAAAACTTAGAATATAAGAAACGCACAGTGTAGTACATAGTATATGAGTGAGTTGCACTGAAAAACTTAGAATTTACTGAAAAACCCGCATTACACGAAATGCACAGTGTAGTATATAGTATATGAGTGAGTTGCACTGAAAAACTTAGAATATAAGAAACGCACAGTGTAGTACATAGTATATGAGTGAGTTGCACTGAAAAACTTAGAATTTACTGAAAAACCCGCATTACACGAAATGCACAGTGTAGTACATAGTATATGAGTGAGTTGCACTGAAAAACTTAGAATATAAGAAACGCACATTGTAGTACATAGTGTATGAGTGAGTTGCACTGAAAAATTTAGATTTTAAGAAACGCACAGTGTAGTACATAGTATATGAGTGAGTTGCACTGAAAAACTTAGAATATAAGAAAAGCACAGTGTAGTACATAGTATATGAGTGAGTTGCACTGAAAAACTTAGAATATAAGAAACGCACAGTGTAGTACATAGTATATGAGTGAGTTGCACTGAAAAACTTAGAATATAAGAAACGCACAGTGTAGTACATAGTATATGAGTGAGTTGCACTGAAAAACTTAGAATTTACTGAAAAACCAGCATTACACGAAATGCACAGTGTAGTACATAGTATATGAGTGAGTTGCACTGAAAAACTTAGAATATAAGAAACGCACAGTGTAGTACATAGTATATGAGTGAGTTGCACTGAAGAACTTAGAATATAAGAAACGCACAGTGTAGTACATAGTATATGAGTGAGTTGCACTGAAAAACTTAGAATGTACTGAAAAACCCGCATTACACGAAATGCACAGTGTAGTACATAGTATATGAGTGAGTTGCACTGAAAAACTTAGAATATATGAAACGCACAGTGTAGTACATAGTATATGAGTGAGTTGCACTGAAAAACTTAGAATATAAGAAACGCACAGTGTAGTACATAGTATATGAGTGAGTTGCACTGAAAAACTTAGAATATAAGAAACGCACAGTGTAGTACATAGTATATGAGTGAGTTGCACTGAAAAACTTAGAATTTACTGAAAAACCAGCATTACACGAAATGCACAGTGTAGTACATAGTATATGAGTGAGTTGCACTGAAAAACTTAGAATATAAGAAACGCACAGTGTAGTACATAGTATATGAGTGAGTTGCACTGAAGAACTTAGAATATAAGAAACGCACAGTGTAGTACATAGTATATGAGTGAGTTGCACTGAAAAACTTAGAATGTACTGAAAAACCCGCATTACACGAAATGCACAGTGTAGTACATAGTATATGAGTGAGTTGCACTGAAAAACTTAGAATATAAGAAACGCACAGTGTAGTACATAATATATGAGTGAGTTGCACTGAAAAACTTAGAATATAAGAAACGCACAGTGTAGTACATAGTATATGAGTGAGTTGCACTGAAAAACTTAGAATATAAGAAACGCACAGTGTAGTACATAGTGTATGAGTGAGTTGCACTGAAAAACTTAGAATATAAGAAACGCACATTGTAGTACATAGTGTATGAGTGAGTTGCACTGAAAAACTTAGAATTTAAGAAACGCACAGTGTAGTACATAGTATATGAGTGAGTTGCACTGAAAAACTTAGAATATAAGAAACGCACAGTGTAGTACATAGTATATGAGTGAGTTGCACTGAAAAACTTAGAATATAAGAAACGCACAGTGTAGTACATAGTATATGAGTGAGTTGCACTGAAAAACTTAGAATATAAGAAACGCACAGTGTAGTACATAGTATATGAGTGAGTTGCACTGAAAAACTTAGAATATAAGAAACGCACAGTGTAGTACATAGTATATGAGTGAGTTGCACTGAAAAACTTAGAATATAAGAAACGCACAGTGTAGTACATAGTATATGAGTGAGTTGCACTGAAAAACTTAGAATTTACTGAAAAACCAGCATTACACGAAATGCACAGTGTAGTACATAGTATATGAGTGAGTTGCACTGAAAAACTTAGAATATAAGAAACGCACAGTGTAGTACATAGTATATGAGTGAGTTGCACTGAAAAACTTAGAATTTACTGAAAAACACGCATTACACGAAATGCACAGTGTAGTATATAGTATATGAGTGAGTTGCACTGAAAAACTTAGAATATAAGAAACGCACAGTGTAGTACATAGTATATGAGTGACTTGCACTGAAAAACTTAGAATTTACTGAAAAACCCGCATTACACGAAATGCACAGTGTAGTACATAGTATATGAGTGAGTTGCACTGAAAAACTTAGAATATAAGAAAGGTACAGTGTAGTACATAGTATATGAGTGAGTTGCACTGAAAAACTTAGAATATAAGAAACGCACAGTGTAGTACATAATATATGAGTGAGTTGCACTGAAAAACTTAGAATGTACTGAAAAACCCGCATTACACGAAATGCACAGTGTAGTACATAGTATATGAGTGAGTTGCACTGAAAAACTTAGAATATAAGAAACGCACAGTGTAGTACATAGTATATGAGTGAGTTGCACTGAAAAACTTAGAATATAAGAATCGCACAGTGTAGTACATAGTATATGAGTGAGTTGCACTGAAAAACTTAGAATATAAGAAACGCACAGTGTAGTACATAGTGTATGAGTGAGTTGCACTGAAAAACTTAGAATATAAGAAACGCACATTGTAGTACATAGTGTATGAGTGAGTTGCACTGAAAAACTTAGAATTTAAGAAACGCACAGTGTAGTACATAGTATATGAGTGAGTTGCACTGAAAAACTTAGAATATAAGAAAAGCACAGTGTAATACATAGTATATGAGTGAGTTGCACTGAAAAACTTAGAATATAAGAAACGCACAGTGTAGTACATAGTATATGAGTGAGTTGCACTGAAAAACTTAGAATTTAAGAAACGCACAGTGTAGTACATAGTATATGAGTGAGTTGCACTGAAAAACTTAGAATATAAGAAAAGCACAGTGTAATACATAGTATATGAGTGAGTTGCACTGAAAAACTTAGAATATAAGAAACGCACAGTGTAGTACATAGTATATGAGTGAGTTGCACTGAAAAACTTAGAATATAAGAAACGCACAGTGTAGTACATAGTATATGAGTGAGTTGCACTGAAAAACTTAGAATATAAGAAACGCACAGTGTAGTACATAGTGTATGAGTGAGTTGCACTGAAAAACTTAGAATATAAGAAACGCACAGGTAGTACATAGTGTATGAGTGAGTTGCACTAAAAAACTTAGAATATAAGAAACGCACATTGTAGTACATAGTGTATGAGTGAGTTGCACTGAAAAACTTAGAATTTAAGAAACGCACAGTGTAGTACATAGTATATGAGTGAGTTGCACTGAAAAACTTAGAATATAAGAAAAGCACAGTGTAATACATAGTATATGAGTGAGTTGCACTGAAAAACTTAGAATATAAGAAACGCACAGTGTAGTACATAGTATATGAGTGAGTTGCACTGAAAAACTTAGAATATAAGAAACGCACAGTGTAGTACATAGTATATGAGTGAGTTGCACTGAAAAACTTTGAATATAAGAAACGCACAGTGTAGTACATAGTATATGAGTGAGTTGCACTGAAAAACTTAGAATATAAGAAACGCACAGTGTAGTACATAGTATATGAGTGAGTTGCACTGAAAAACTTAGAATTTACTGAAAAACCAGCATTACACGAAATGCACAGTGTAGTACATAGTATATGAGTGAGTTGCACTGAAAAACTTAGAATATAAGAAACGCACAGTGTAGTACATAGTATATGAGTGAGTTGCACGGAAAAACTTAGAATATAAGAAACGCACAGTGTAGTACATAGTATATGAGTGAGTTGCACTGAAAAACTTAGAATGTACTGAAAAACCCTCATTACACGAAATGCACAGTGTAGTACATAGTATATGAGTGAGTTGCACTGAAAAACTTAGAATATAAGAAACGCACAGTGTAGTACATAGTATATGAGTGAGTTGCACTGAAAAACTTAGAATATAAGAAACGCACAGTGTAGTACATAGTATATGAGTGAGTTGCACTGAAAAACTTAGAATATAAGAAACGCACAGTGTAGTACATAGTATATGAGTGAGTTGCACTGAAAAACTTAGAATATAAGAAACGCACAGTGTAGTACATAGTGTATGAGTGAGTTGCACTGAAAAACTTAGAATATAAGAAACGCACATTATAGTACATAGTGTATGAGTGAGTTGCACTGAAAAACTTAGAATTTAAGAAACGCACAGTGTAGTACATAGTATATGAGTGAGTTGCACTGAAAAACTTAGAATATAAGAAAAGCACAGTGTAGTACATAGTATATGAGTGAGTTGCACTGAAAAACTTAGAATATAAGAAACGCACAGTGTAGTACATAGTATATGAGTGAGTTGCACTGAAAAACAGAATATAAGAAACGCACAGTGTAGTACATAGTATATGAGTGAGTTGCACTGAAAAACTTAGAATTTACTGAAAAACCAGCATTACACGAAATGCACAGTGTAGTACATAGTATATGAGTGAGTTGCACTGAAAAACTTAGAATATAAGAAACGCACAGTGTAGTACATAGTATATGAGTGAGTTGCACTGAAGAACTTAGAATATAAGAAACGCACAGTGTAGTACATAGTATATGAGTGAGTTGCACTGAAAAACTTAGAATGTACTGAAAAACCCGCATTACACGAAATGCACAGTGTAGTACATAGTATATGAGTGAGTTGCACTGAAAAACTTAGAATATAAGAAAGGCACAGTGTAGTACATAGTATATGAGTGAGTTGCACTGAAAAACTTAGAATATAAGAAACGCACAGTGTAGTACATAGTATATGAGTGAGTTGCACTGAAAAACTTAGAATATAAGAAACGCACAGTGTAGTACATAGTGTATGAGTGAGTTGCACTGAAAAACTTAGAATTTAAGAAACGCACAGTGTAGTACATAGTATATGAGTGAGTTGCACTGAAAAACTTAGAATATAAGAAACGCACAGTGTAGTACATAGTATATGAGTGAGTTGCACTGAAAAACTTAGAATTTAAGAAACGCACAGTGTAGTACATAGTATATGAGTGAGTTGCACTGAAAAACTTAGAATATAAGAAACGCACAGTGTAGTACATAGTATATGAGTGAGTTGCACTGAAAAACTTAGAATTTACTGAAAAACCCGCATTACACAAAATGCACAGTGTAGTACATAGTATATGAGTGAGTTGCACTGAAAAACTTAGAATATAAGAAACGCACAGTGTAGTACATAGTATATGAGTGAGTTGCACTGAAAAACTTAGAATATAAGAAACACACAGTGTAGTACATAGTATATGAGTGAGTTGCACTGAAAAACTTAGAATATAAGAAACGCACAGTGTAGTACATAGTATATGAGTGAGTTTCACTGAAAAACTTAGAATATAAGAAACGCACAGTGTAGTACATAGTATATGAGTGAGTTGCACTGAAAAACTTAGAATATAAGAAACGCACAGTGTAGTACATAGTATATGAGTGAGTTGCACTGAAAAACTTAGAATATAAGAAACGCACAGTGTAGTACATAGTATATGAGTGAGTTGCACTGAAAAACTTAGAATATAAGAAACGCACAGTGTAGTACATAGTATATGAGTGAGTTGCACTGAAAAACTTAGAATGTACTGAAAAACCCGCATTACACGAAATGCACAGTGTAGTACATAGTATATGAGTGAGTTGCACTGAAAAACTTAGAATATAAGAAACGCACAGTGTAGTACATAGTATATGAGTGAGTTGCACTGAAAAACTTAGAATATAAGAAACGCACAGTGTAGTACATAGTATATGAGTGAGTTGTACTGAAAAACTTAGAATATAAGAAACGCACAGTGTAGTACATAGTGTATGAGTGAGTTGCACTGAAAAACTTAGAATATAAGAAACGCACAGTGTAGTACATAGTGTATGAGTGAGTTGCACTGAAAACTTAGAATATAAGAAACGCACATTGTAGTACATAGTGTATGAGTGAGTTGCACTGAAAAACTTAGAATTTAAGAAACGCACAGTGTAGTACATAGTATATGAGTGAGTTGCACTGAAAAACTTAGAATATAAGAAAAGCACAGTGTAGTACATATTATATGAGTGAGTTGCACTGAAAAACTTAGAATATAAGAAACGCACAGTGTAGTACATAGTATATGAGTAAGTTGCACTGAAAAACTTAGAATATAAGAAACGCACAGTGTAGTACATAGTATATGAGTGAGTTGCACTGAAAAACTTAGAATTTACTGAAAAACCCGCATTACACGAAATGCACAGTGTAGTACATAGTATATGAGTGAGTTGCACTGAAAAACTTAGAATATAAGAAACGCACAGTGTAGTACATAGTATATGAGTGAGTTGCACTGAAAAACTTAGAATATAAGAAACGCACAGTGTAGTACATAGTATATGAGTGAGTTGCACTGAAAAACTTAGAATTTAAGAAACACACAGTGTAGTACATAGTATATGAGTGAGTTGCACTGAAAAACTTAGAATTTAAGAAACGCACAGTGTAGTACATAGTATATGAGTGAGTTGCACTGAAAAACTTAGAATATAAGAAACGCACAGTGTAGTACATAGTATATGAGTGAGTTGCACTGAAAAACTTAGAATATAAGAAACGAACAGTGTAGTACATAGTATATGAGTGAGTTGCACTGAAAAACTTAGAATATAAGAAACGCACAGTGTAGTACATAGTATATGAGTGAGTTGCACTGAAAAACTTAGAATGTACTGAAAAACCCGCATTACACGAAATGCACAGTGTAGTACATAGTATATGAGTGAGTTGCACTGAAAAACTTAGAATATAAGAAACGCACAGTGTAGTACATAGTATATGAGTGAGTTGCACTGAAAAACTTAGAATATAAGAAACGCACAGTGTAGTACATAGTATATGAGTGAGTTGCACTGAAAAACTTAGAATATAAGAAACGCACAGTGTAGTACATAGTGTATGAGTGAGTTGCACTGAAAAACTTAGAATATAAGAAACGCACAGTGTAGTACATAGTGTATGAGTGAGTTGCACTGAAAAACTTAGAATATAAGAAACGCACATTGTAGTACATAGTGTATGAGTGAGTTGCACTGAAAAACTTAGAATTTAAGAAACGCACAGTGTAGTACATAGTATATGAGTGAGTTGCACTGAAAAACTTAGAATATAAGAAACGCACAGTGTAGTACATAGTATATGAGTGAGTTGCACTGAAGAACTTAGAATATAAGAAACGCACAGTGTAGTACATAGTATATGAGTGAGTTGCACTGAAAAACTTAGAATATAAGAAACGCACAGTGTAGTACATAGTATATGAGTGAGTTGCACTGAAAAACTTAGAATTTACTGAAAAACCCGCATTACACAAAATGCACAGTGTAGTACATAGTATATGAGTGAGTTGCACTGAAAAACTTAGAATATAAGAAACGCACAGTGTAGTACATAGTATATGAGTGAGTTGCACTGAAAAACTTAGAATATAAGAAACACACAGTGTAGTACATAGTATATGAGTGAGTTGCACTGAAAAACTTAGAATATAAGAAACGCACAGTGTAGTACATAGTATATGAGTGAGTTGCACTGAAAAACTTAGAATATAAGAAACGCACAGTGTAGTACATAGTATATGAGTGAGTTGCACTGAAAAACTTAGAATATAAGAAACGCACAGTGTAGTACATAGTATATGAGTGAGTTGCACTGAAAAACTTAGAATATAAGAAACGCACAGTGTAGTACATAGTATATGAGTGAGTTGCACTGAAAAACTTAGAATATAAGAAACGCACAGTGTAGTACATAGTATATGAGTGAGTTGCACTGAAAAACTTAGAATGTACTGAAAAACCCGCATTACACGAAATGCACAGTGTAGTACATAGTATATGAGTGAGTTGCACTGAAAAACTTAGAATATAAGAAACGCACAGTGTAGTACATAGTATATGAGTGAGTTGCACTGAAAAACTTAGAATATAAGAAACGCACAGTGTAGTACATAGTATATGAGTGAGTTGCACTGAAAAACTTAGAATATAAGAAACGCACAGTGTAGTACATAGTGTATGAGTGAGTTGCACTGAAAAACTTAGAATATAAGAAACGCACAGTGTAGTACATAGTGTATGAGTGAGTTGCACTGAAAAACTTAGAATATAAGAAACGCACATTGTAGTACATAGTGTATGAGTGAGTTGCACTGAAAAACTTAGAATTTAAGAAACGCACAGTGTAGTACATAGTATATGAGTGAGTTGCACTGAAAAACTTAGAATATAAGAAAAGCACAGTGTAGTACATAGTATATGAGTGAGTTGCACTGAAAAACTTAGAATATAAGAAACGCACAGTGTAGTACATAGTATATGAGTGAGTTGCACTGAAAAACTTAGAATATAAGAAACACACAGTGTAGTACATAGTATATGAGTGAGTTGCACTGAAAAACTTAGAATATAAGAAACGCACAGTGTAGTACATAGTATATGAGTGAGTTGCACTGAAAAACTTAGAATATAAGAAACGCACAGTGTAGTACATAGTATATGAGTGAGTTGCACTGAAAAACTTAGAATATAAGAAACGCACAGTGTAGTACATAGTATATGAGTGAGTTGCACTGAAAAACTTAGAATATAAGAAACGCACAGTGTAGTACATAGTATATGAGTGAGTTGCACTGAAAAACTTAGAATATAAGAAACGCACAGTGTAGTACATAGTATATGAGTGAGTTGCACTGAAAAACTTAGAATGTACTGAAAAACCCGCATTACACGAAATGCACAGTGTAGTACATAGTATATGAGTGAGTTGCACTGAAAAACTTAGAATATAAGAAACGCACAGTGTAGTACATAGTATATGAGTGAGTTGCACTGAAAAACTTAGAATATAAGAAACGCACAGTGTAGTACATAGTGTATGAGTGAGTTGCACTGAAAAACTTAGAATATAAGAAACGCACAGTGTAGTACATAGTGTATGAGTGAGTTGCACTGAAAACTTAGAATATAAGAAATGCACATTGTAGTACATAGTGTATGAGTGAGTTGCACTGAAAAACTTAGAATTTAAGAAACGCACAGTGTAGTACATAGTATATGAGTGAGTTGCACTGAAAAACTTAGAATATAAGAAAAGCACAGTGTAGTACATATTATATGAGTGAGTTGCACTGAAAAACTTAGAATATAAGAAACGCACAGTGTAGTACATAGTATATGAGTAAGTTGCACTGAAAAACTTAGAATATAAGAAACGCACAGTGTAGTACATAGTATATGAGTGAGTTGCACTGAAAAACTTAGAATTTACTGAAAAACCCGCATTACACGAAATGCACAGTGTAGTACATAGTATATGAGTGAGTTGCACTGAAAAACTTAGAATATAAGAAACGCACAGTGTAGTACATAGTATATGAGTGAGTTGCACTGAAAAACTTAGAATATAAGAAACGCACAGTGTAGTACATAGTATATGAGTGAGTTGCACTGAAAAACTTAGAATTTAAGAAACACACAGTGTAGTACATAGTATATGAGTGAGTTGCACTGAAAAACTTAGAATTTAAGAAACGCACAGTGTAGTACATAGTATATGAGTGAGTTGCACTGAAAAACTTAGAATATAAGAAACGCACAGTGTAGTACATAGTATATGAGTGAGTTGCACTGAAAAACTTAGAATATAAGAAACGAACAGTGTAGTACATAGTATATGAGTGAGTTGCACTGAAAAACTTAGAATATAAGAAACGCACAGTGTAGTACATAGTATATGAGTGAGTTGCACTGAAAAACTTAGAATGTACTGAAAAACCCGCATTACACGAAATGCACAGTGTAGTACATAGTATATGAGTGAGTTGCACTGAAAAACTTAGAATATAAGAAACGCACAGTGTAGTACATAGTATATGAGTGAGTTGCACTGAAAAACTTAGAATATAAGAAACGCACAGTGTAGTACATAGTATATGAGTGAGTTGCACTGAAAAACTTAGAATATAAGAAACGCACAGTGTAGTACATAGTGTATGAGTGAGTTGCACTGAAAAACTTAGAATATAAGAAACGCACAGTGTAGTACATAGTGTATGAGTGAGTTGCACTGAAAAACTTAGAATATAAGAAACGCACATTGTAGTACATAGTGTATGAGTGAGTTGCACTGAAAAACTTAGAATTTAAGAAACGCACAGTGTAGTACATAGTATATGAGTGAGTTGCACTGAAAAACTTAGAATATAAGAAAAGCACAGTGTAGTACATAGTATATGAGTGAGTTACACTGAAAAACATAGAATATAAGAAACGCACAGTGTAGTACATAGTATATGAGTGAGTTGCACTGAAAAACTTAGAATATAAGAAACGCACAGTGTAGTATATAGTATATGAGTGAGTTGCACTGAAAAACTTAGAATTTACTGAAACCAGCATTACACGAAATGCACAGTGTAGTACATAGTATATGAGTGAGTTGCACTGAAAAACTTAGAATATAAGAAACGCACAGTGTAGTACATAGTATATGAGTGAGTTGCACTGAAAAACTTAGAATTTAAGAAACACACAGTGTAGTACATAGTATATGAGTGAGTTGCACTGAAAAACTTAGAATTTAAGAAACGCACAGTGTAGTACATAGTATGTGAGTGAGTTGCACTGAAAAACTTAGAATATAAGAAACGCACAGTGTAGTACATAGTATATGAGTGAGTTGCACTGAAAAACTTAGAATATAAGAAACGAACAGTGTAGTACATAGTATATGAGTGAGTTGCACTGAAAAACTTAGAATATAAGAAACGCACAGTGTAGTACATAGTATATGAGTGAGTTGCACTGAAAAACTTAGAATTTACTGAAAAACCCGCATTACACGAATTGCACAGTGTAGTATATAGTATATGAGTGAGTTTCACTGAAAAACTTAGAATATAAGAAACGCACAGTGTAGTACATAGTATATGAGTGAGTTGCACTGAAAAACTTAGAATTTACTGAAAAACCCGCATTACACGAAATGCAGAGTGTAGTACATAGTATATGAGTGAGTTGCACTGAAAAACTTAGAATATAAGAAACGCACATTGTAGTACATAGTGTATGAGTGAGTTGCACTGAAAAACTTAGAATTTAAGAAACGCACAGTGTAGTACATAGTATATGAGTGAGTTGCACTGAAAAACTTAGAATTTACTGAAAAACCCGCATTACACGAAATGCACAGTGTAGTATATAGTATATGAGTGAGTTGCACTGAAAAACTTAGAATATAAGAAACGCACAGTGTAGTACATAGTATATGAGTGAGTTGCACTGAAAAACTTAGAATATAAGAAACGCACAGTGTAGTACATAGTGTATGAGTGAGTTGCACTGAAAAACTTAGAATATAAGAAACGCACAGTGTAGTACGTAGTGTATGAGTGAGTTGCACTGAAAACTTAGAATATAAGAAACGCACATTGTAGTACATAGTGTATGAGCGAGTTGCACTGATAAACTTAGAATTTAAGAAACGCACAGTGTAGTACGTAGTATATGAGTGAGTTGCACTGAAAAACTTAGAATATAAGAAAAGCACAGTGTAGTACATATTATATGAGTGAGTTGCACTGAAAAACTTAGAATATAAGAAACGCACAGTGTAGTACACAGTATATGAGTAAGTTGCACTGAAAAACTTAGAATATAAGAAACGCACAGTGTAGTACATAGTATATGAGTGAGTTGCACTGAAAAACTTAGAATTTACTGAAAAACCCGCATTACACGAAATGCACAGTGTAGTACATAGTATATGAGTGAGTTGCACTGAAAAACTTAGAATATAAGAAAGGCACAGTGTAGTACATAGTATATGAGTGAGTTGCACTGAAAAACTTAGAATATAAGAAACGCACAGTGTAGTACATAGTATATGAGTGAGTTGCACTGAAAAACTTAGAATATAAGAAACGCACAGTGTAGTACATAGTGTATGAGTGAGTTGCACTGAAAAACTTAGAATTTAAGAAACGCACAGTGTAGTACATAGTATATGAGTGAGTTGCACTGAAAAACTTAGAATATAAGAAACGCACAGTGTAGTACATAGTATATGAGTGAGTTGCACTGAAAAACTTAGAATTTAAGAAACGCACAGTGTAGTACATAGTATATGAGTGAGTTGCACTGAAAAACTTAGAATTTAAGAAACGCACAGTGTAGTACATAGTATATGAGTGAGTTGCACTGAAAAACTTAGAATTTACTGAAAAACCCGCATTACACGAAATGCACAGTGTAGTATATAGTATATGAGTGAGTTGCACTGAAAAACTTAGAATATAAGAAACGCACAGTGTAGTACATAGTATAAGATTGAGTTGCACTGAAAAACTTAGAATTTACTGAAAAACCCGCATTACACGAAATGCACAGTGTAGTACATAGTATATGACTGAGTTGCACTGAAAAACTTAGAATATAAGAAACGCACATTGTAGTACATAGTGTATGAGTGAGTTGCACTGAAAAACTTAGAATTCAAGAAACGCACAGTGTAGTACATAGTATATGAGTGAGTTGCACTGAAAAACTTAGAATATAAGAAACGCACAGTGTAGTACATAGTATATGAGTGAGTTGCACTGAAAAACTTAGAATTTACTGAAAAACCCGCATTACACAAAATGCACAGTGTAGTACATAGTATATGAGTGAGTTGCACTGAAAAACTTAGAATATAAGAAACGCACAGTGTAGTACATAGTATATGAGTGAGTTGCACTGAAAAACTTAGAATATAAGAAACACACAGTGTAGTACATAGTATATGAGTGAGTTGCACTGAAAAACTTAGAATATAAGAAACGCACAGTGTAGTACATAGTATATGAGTGAGTTGCACTGAAAAACTTAGAATATAAGAAACGCACAGTGTAGTACATAGTATATGAGTGAGTTGCACTGAAAAACTTAGAATATAAGAAACGCACAGTGTAGTACATAGTATATGAGTGAGTTGCACTGAAAAACTTAGAATATAAGAAACGCACAGTGTAGTACATAGTATATGAGTGAGTTGCACTGAAAAACTTAGAATATAAGAAACGCACAGTGTAGTACATAGTATATGAGTGAGTTGCACTGAAAAACTTAGAATGTACTGAAAAACCCGCATTACACGAAATGCACAGTGTAGTACATAGTATATGAGTGAGTTGCACTGAAAAACTTAGAATATAAGAAACGCACAGTGTAGTACATAGTATATGAGTGAGTTGCACTGAAAAACTTAGAATATAAGAAACGCACAGTGTAGTACATAGTATATGAGTGAGTTGCACTGAAAAACTTAGAATATAAGAAACGCACAGTGTAGTACATAGTGTATGAGTGAGTTGCACTGAAAAACTTAGAATATAAGAAACGCACAGTGTAGTACATAGTGTATGAGTGAGTTGCACTGAAAACTTAGAATATAAGAAACGCACATTGTAGTACATAGTGTATGAGTGAGTTGCACTGAAAAACTTAGAGTTTAAGAAACGCACAGTGTAGTACATAGTATATGAGTGAGTTGCACTGAAAAACTTAGAATATAAGAAAAGCACAGTGTAGTACATATTATATGAGTGAGTTGCACTGAAAAACTTAGAATATAAGAAACGCACAGTGTAGTACATAGTATATGAGTAAGTTGCACTGAAAAACTTAGAATATAAGAAACGCACAGTGTAGTACATAGTATATGAGTGAGTTGCACTGAAAAACTTAGAATTTACTGAAAAACCCGCATTACACGAAATGCACAGTGTAGTACATAGTATATGAGTGAGTTGCACTGAAAAACTTAGAATATAAGAAACGCACAGTGTAGTACATAGTATATGAGTGAGTTGCACTGAAAAACTTAGAATATAAGAAACGCACAGTGTAGTACATAGTATATGAGTGAGTTGCACTGAAAAACTTAGAATTTAAGAAACACACAGTGTAGTACATAGTATATGAGTGAGTTGCACTGAAAAACTTAGAATTTAAGAAACGCACAGTGTAGTACATAGTATATGAGTGAGTTGCACTGAAAAACTTAGAATATAAGAAACGCACAGTGTAGTACATAGTATATGAGTGAGTTGCACTGAAAAACTTAGAATATAAGAAACGAACAGTGTAGTACATAGTATATGAGTGAGTTGCACTGAAAAACTTAGAATATAAGAAACGCACAGTGTAGTACATAGTATATGAGTGAGTTGCACTGAAAAACTTAGAATGTACTGAAAAACCCGCATTACACGAAATGCACAGTGTAGTACATAGTATATGAGTGAGTTGCACTGAAAAACTTAGAATATAAGAAACGCACAGTGTAGTACATAGTATATGAGTGAGTTGCACTGAAAAACTTAGAATATAAGAAACGCACAGTGTAGTACATAGTATATGAGTGAGTTGCACTGAAAAACTTAGAATATAAGAAACGCACAGTGTAGTACATAGTGTATGAGTGAGTTGCACTGAAAAACTTAGAATATAAGAAACGCACAGTGTAGTACATAGTGTATGAGTGAGTTGCACTGAAAAACTTAGAATATAAGAAACGCACATTGTAGTACATAGTGTATGAGTGAGTTGCACTGAAAAACTTAGAATTTAAGAAACGCACAGTGTAGTACATAGTATATGAGTGAGTTGCACTGAAAAACTTAGAATATAAGAAAAGCACAGTGTAGTACATAGTATATGAGTGAGTTGCACTGAAAAACTTAGAATATAAGAAACGCACAGTGTAGTACATAGTATATGAGTGAGTTGCACTGAAAAACTTAGAATATAAGAAACGCACAGTGTAGTATATAGTATATGAGTGAGTTGCACTGAAAAACTTAGAATTTACTGAAACCAGCATTACACGAAATGCACAGTGTAGTACATAGTATATGAGTGAGTTGCACTGAAAAACTTAGAATATAAGAAACGCACAGTGTAGTACATAGTATATGAGTGAGTTGCACTGAAAAACTTAGAATTTAAGAAACACACAGTGTAGTACATAGTATATGAGTGAGTTGCACTGAAAAACTTAGAATTTAAGAAACGCACAGTGTAGTACATAGTATGTGAGTGAGTTGCACTGAAAAACTTAGAATATAAGAAACGCACAGTGTAGTACATAGTATATGAGTGAGTTGCACTGAAAAACTTAGAATATAAGAAACGAACAGTGTAGTACATAGTATATGAGTGAGTTGCACTGAAAAACTTAGAATATAAGAAACGCACAGTGTAGTACATAGTATATGAGTGAGTTGCACTGAAAAACTTAGAATTTACTGAAAAACCCGCATTACACGAATTGCACAGTGTAGTATATAGTATATGAGTGAGTTTCACTGAAAAACTTAGAATATAAGAAACGCACAGTGTAGTACATAGTATATGAGTGAGTTGCACTGAAAAACTTAGAATTTACTGAAAAACCCGCATTACACGAAATGCAGAGTGTAGTACATAGTATATGAGTGAGTTGCACTGAAAAACTTAGAATATAAGAAACGCACATTGTAGTACATAGTGTATGAGTGAGTTGCACTGAAAAACTTAGAATTTAAGAAACGCACAGTGTAGTACATAGTATATGAGTGAGTTGCACTGAAAAACTTAGAATTTACTGAAAAACCCGAATTACACGAAATGCACAGTGTAGTATATAGTATATGAGTGAGTTGCACTGAAAAACTTAGAATATAAGAAACGCACAGTGTAGTACATAGTATATGAGTGAGTTGCACTGAAAAACTTAGAATATAAGAAACGCACAGTGTAGTACATAGTGTATGAGTGAGTTGCACTGAAAAACTTAGAATATAAGAAACGCACAGTGTAGTAGGTAGTGTATGAGTGAGTTGCACTGAAAACTTAGAATATAAGAAACGCACATTGTAGTACATAGTGTATGAGCGAGTTGCACTGATAAACTTAGAATTTAAGAAACGCACAGTGTAGTACGTAGTATATGAGTGAGTTGCACTGAAAAACTTAGAATATAAGAAAAGCACAGTGTAGTACATATTATATGAGTGAGTTGCACTGAAAAACTTAGAATATAAGAAACGCACAGTGTAGTACATAGTATATGAGTAAGTTGCACTGAAAAACTTAGAATATAAGAAACGCACAGTGTAGTACATAGTATATGAGTGAGTTGCACTGAAAAACTTAGAATTTACTGAAAAACCCGCATTACACGAAATGCACAGTGTAGTACATAGTATATGAGTGAGTTGCACTGAAAAACTTAGAATATAAGAAACGCACAGTGTAGTACATAGTATATGAGTGAGTTGCACTGAAAAACTTAGAATATAAGAAACGCACAGTGTAGTACATAGTATATGAGTGAGTTGCACTGAAAAACTTAGAATTTAAGAAACACACAGTGTAGTACATAGTATATCAGTGAGTTGCACTGAAAAACTTAGAATTTAAGAAACGCACAGTGTAGTACATAGTATATGAGTGAGTTGCACTGAAAAACTTAGAATATAAGAAACGCAAAGTGTAGTACATAGTATATGAGTGAGTTGCACTGAAAAACTTAGAATATAAGAAACGAACAGTGTAGTACATAGTATATGAGTGAGTTGCACTGAAAAACTTTGAATATAAGAATCGCACAGTGTAGTACATAGTATATGAGTGAGTTGCACTGAAAAACTTAGAATGTACTGAAAAACCCGCATTACACGAAATGCACAGTGTAGTACATAGTATATGAGTGAGTTGCACTGAAATACTTAGAATATAAGAAACGCACAGTGTAGTACATAGTATATGAGTGAGTTGCACTGAAAAACTTAGAATATAAGAAACGCACAGTGTAGTACATAGTATATGAGTGAGTTGCACTGAAAAACTTAGAATATAAGAAACGCACAGTGTAGTACATAGTGTATGAGTGAGTTGCACTGAAAAACTTAGAATATAAGAAACGCACAGTGTAGTACATAGTGTATGAGTGAGTTGCACTGAAAAACTTAGAATATAAGAAACGCACATTGTAGTACATAGTGTATGAGTGAGTTGCACTGAAAAACTTAGAATTTAAGAAACGCACAGTGTAGTACATAGTATATGAGTGAGTTGCACTGAAAAACTTAGAATATAAGAAAAGCACAGTGTAGTACATAGTATATGAGTGAGTTGCACTGAAAAACTTAGAATATAAGAAACGCACAGTGTAGTACATAGTATATGAGTGAGTTGCACTGAAAAACTTAGAATATAAGAAACGCACAGTGTAGTACATAGTATATGAGTGAGTTGCACTGAAAAACTTAGAATTTACTGAAACCAGCATTACACGAAATGCACAGTGTAGTACATAGTATATGAGTGAGTTGCACTGAAAAACTTAGAATATAAGAATCGCACAGTGTAGTACATAGTATATGAGTGAGTTGCACTGAAAAACTTAGAATATAAGAAACGCACAGTGTAGTACATAGTATATGAGTGAGTTGCACTGAAAAACTTAGAATTTAAGAAACACACAGTGTAGTACATAGTATATGAGTGAGTTGCACTGAAAAACTTAGAATTTAAGAAACGCACAGTGTAGTACATAGTATATGAGTGAGTTGCACTGAAAAACTTAGAATATAAGAAACGCACAGTGTAGTACATAGTATATGAGTGAGTTGCACTGAAAAACTTAGAATATAAGAAACGAACAGTGTAGTACATAGTATATGAGTGAGTTGCACTGAAAAACTTAGAATATAAGAAACGCACAGTGTAGTACATAGTATATGAGTGAGTTGCACTGAAAAACTTAGAATATAAGAAACGCACAGTGTAGTACATAGTATATGAGTGAGTTGCACTGAAAAACTTAGAATTTACTGAAAAACCCGCATTACACGAATTGCACAGTGTAGTATATAGTATATGAGTGAGTTTCACTGAAAAACTTAGAATATAAGAAACGCACAGTGTAGTACATAGTATATGAGTGAGTTGCACTGAAAAACTTAGAATTTACTGAAAAACCCGCATTTCACGAAATGCACAGTGTAGTACATAGTATATGAGTGAGTTGCACTGAAAAACTTAGAATATAAGAAACGCACATTGTAGTACATAGTGTATGAGTGAGTTGCACTGAAAAACTTAGAATTTAAGAAACGCACAGTGTAGTACATAGTATATGAGTGAGTTGCACTGAAAAACTTAGAATTTACTGAAAAACCCGCATTACACGAAATGCACAGTGTAGTATATAGTATATGAGTGAGTTGCACTGAAAAACTTAGAATATAAGAAACGCACAGTGTAGTACATAGTATAAGATTGAGTTGCACTGAAAAACTTAGAATTTACTGAAAAACCCGCATTACACGAAATGCACAGTGTAGTACATAGTATATGACTGAGTTGCACTGAAAAACTTAGAATATAAGAAACGCACATTGTAGTACATAGTGTATGAGTGAGTTGCACTGAAAAATTTAGAATTTAAGAAACGCACAGTGTAGTACATAGTATATGAGTGAGTTGCACTGAAAAACTTAGAATATAAGAAACGCACAGTGTAGTACATAGTATATGAGTGAGTTGCACTGAAAAACTTAGAATTTACTGAAAAACCCGCATTACACAAAATGCACAGTGTAGTACATAGTATATGAGTGAGTTGCACTGAAAAACTTAGAATATAAGAAACGCACAGTGTAGTACATAGTATATGAGTGAGTTGCACTGAAAAACTTAGAATATAAGAAACGCACAGTGTAGTACATAGTATATGAGTGAGTTGCACTGAAAAACTTAGAATATAAGAAACGCACAGTGTAGTACATAGTATATGAGTGAGTTGCACTGAAAAACTTAGAATATAAGAAACGCACAGTGTAGTACATAGTATATGAGTGAGTTGCACTGAAAAACTTAGAATATAAGAAACGCACAGTGTAGTACATAGTATATGAGTGAGTTGCACTGAAAAACTTAGAATATAAGAAACGCACAGTGTAGTACATAGTATATGAGTGAGTTGCACTGAAAAACTTAGAATTTACTGAAAAACCAGCATTACACGAAATGCACAGTGTAGTACATACTATATGAGTGAGTTGCACTGAAAAACTTAGAATATAAGAAACGCACAGTGTAGTACATAGTATATGAGTGAGTTGCACTGAAAAACTTAGAATATAAGAAACGCACAGTGTAGTACATAGTATATGAGTGAGTTGCACTGAAAAACTTAGAATATAAGAAACGCACAGTGTAGTACATAGTATATGAGTGAGTTGCACTGAAAAACTTAGAATATAAGAAACACACAGTGTAGTACATAGTGTATGAGTGAGTTGCACTGAAAAACTTAGAATATAAGAAACGCACAGTGTAGTACATAGTGTATGAGTGAGTTGCACTGAAAAACTTAGAATATAAGAAACGCACATTGTAGTACATAGTGTATGAGTGAGTTGCACTGAAAAACTTAGAATATAAGAAAAGCACAGTGTAGTACATAGTATATGAGTGACTTGCACTGAAAAACTTAGAATATAAGAAACGCACAGTGTAGTACATAGTATATGAGTGAGTTGCACTGAAAAACGTAGAATATAAGAAACGCACAGTGTAGTACATAGTATATGAGTGAGTTGCACTGAAAAACTTAGAATTTACTGAAAAACCAGCATTACACGAAATGCACAGTGTAGTACATAGTATATGAGTGATTTGCACTGAAAAACTTAGAATATAAGAAACGCACAGTGTAGTACATAGTATATGAGTGAGTTGCACTGAAAAACTTAGAATTTACTGAAAAACCCGCATTACACGAAATGCACAGTGTAGTATATAGTATATGAGTGAGTTGCACTGAAAAACTTAGAATATAAGAAACGCACAGTGTAGTACATAGTATATGAGTGAGTTGCACTGAAAAACTTAGAATGTACTGAAAAACCCGCATTACACGAAATGCACAGTGTAGTACATAGTATATGAGTGAGTTGCACTGAAAAACTTAGAATATAAGAAACGCACATTGTAGTACATAGTGTATGAGTGAGTTGCACTGAAAAATTTAGATTTTAAGAAACGCACAGTGTAGTACATAGTATATGAGTGAGTTGCACTGAAAAACTTAGAATATAAGAAAAGCACAGTGTAGTACATAGTATATGAGTGAGTTGCACTGAAAAACTTAGAATATAAGAAACGCACAGTGTAGTACATAGTATATGAGTGAGTTGCACTGAAAAACTTAGAATATAAGAAACGCACAGTGTAGTACATAGTATATGAGTGAGTTGCACTGAAAAACTTAGAATTTAAGAAACACACAGTGTAGTACATAGTATATGAGTGAGTTGCACTGAAAAACTTAGAATTTAAGAAACGCAGAGTGTAGTACATAGTATATGAGTGAGTTGCACTGAAAAACTTAGAATATAAGAAACGCACAGTGTAGTACATAGTATATGAGTGAGTTGCACTGAAAAACTTAGAATATAAGAAACGAACAGTGTAGTACATAGTATATGAGTGAGTTGCACTGAAAAACTTAGAATATAAGAAACGCACAGTGTAGTACATAGTATATGAGTGAGTTGCACTGAAAAACTTAGAATGTACTGAAAAACCCGCATTACACGAAATGCACAGTGTAGTACATAGTATATGAGTGAGTTGCACTGAAAAACTTAGAATATAAGAAACGCACAGTGTAGTACATAGTATATGAGTGAGTTGCACTGAAAAACTTAGAATATAAGAAACGCACAGTGTAGTACATAGTATATGAGTGAGTTGCACTGAAAAACTTAGAATATAAGAAACCCACAGTGTAGTACATAGTGTATGAGTGAGTTGCACTGAAAAACTTAGAATATAAGAAACGCACAGTGTAGTACATAGTGTATGAGTGAGTTGCACTGAAAAACTTAGAATATAAGAAACGCACATTGTAGTACATAGTGTATGAGTGAGTTGCACTGAAAAACTTAGAATTTAAGAAACGCACAGTGTAGTACATAGTATATGAGTGAGTTGCACTGAAAAACTTAGAATATAAGAAAAGCACAGTGTAGTACATATTATATGAGTGAGTTGCACTGAAAAACTTAGAATATAAGAAACGCACAGTGTAGTACATAGTATATGAGTGAGTTGCACTGAAAAACTTAGAATATAAGAAACGAACAGTGTAGTACATAGTATATGAGTGAGTTGCACTGAAAAACTTAGAATATAAGAAACGCACAGTGTAGTACATAGTATATGAGTGAGTTGCACTGAAAAACTTAGAATATAAGAAACGCACAGTGTAGTACATAGTATATGAGTGAGTTGCACTGAAAAACTTAGAATATAAGAAACGAACAGTGTAGTACATAGTATATGAGTGAGTTGCACTGAAAAACTTAGAATATAAGAAACGCACAGTGTAGTACATAGTATATGAGTGAGTTGCACTGAAAAACTTAGAATATAAGAAACGCACAGTGTAGTACATAGTATATGAGTGAGTTGCACTGAAAAACTTAGAATTTACTGAAAAACCCGCATTACACGAAATGCACAGTGTAGTATATAGTATATGAGTGAGTTGCACTGAAAAACTTAGAATATAAGAAACGCACAGTGTAGTACATAGTATATGAGAGAGTTGCACTGAAAAACTTAGAATTTACTGAAAAACCCGCATTACACGAAATGCACAGTGTAGTACATAGTATATGAGTGAGTTGCACTGAAAAACTTAGAATATAAGAAACGCACATTGTAGTACATAGTGTATGAGTGAGTTGCACTGAAAAATTTAGATTTTAAGAAACGCACAGTGTAGTACATAGTATATGAGTGAGTTGCACTGAAAAAATAAGAATATAAAAAAAGCACAGTGTAGTACATAGTATATGAGTGAGTTGCACTGAAAAACTTAGAATATAAGAAACGCACAGTGTAGTACATAGTATATGAGTGAGTTGCACTGAAAAACTTAGAATATAAGAAACGCACAGTGTAGTACATAGTATATGAGTGAGTTGCACTGAAAAACTTAGAATTTACTGAAAAACCAGCATTACACGAAATGCACAGTGTAGTACATAGTATATGAGTGAGTTGCACTGAAAAACTTAGAATATAAGAAACGCACATTGTAGTACATAGTATATGAGTGAGTTGCACTGAAAAACTTAGAATATAAGAAACGCACAGTGTAGTACATAGTATATGAGTGAGTTGCACTGAAAAACTTAGAATATAAGAAACGCACAGTGTAGTACATAGTATATGAGTGAGTTGCACTGAAAAACTTAGAATTTACTGAAAAACCCGCATTACACGAAATGCACAGTGTAGTATATAGTATATGAGTGAGTTGCACTGAAAAACTTAGAATATAAGAAACGCACAGTGTAGTACATAGTATATGAGTGAGTTGCACTGAAAAACTTAGAATTTACTGAAAAACCCGCATTACACGAAATGCACATTGTAGTACATAGTATATGAGTGAGTTGCACTGAAAAACTTAGAATATAAGAAACGCACATTGTAGTACATAGTGTATGAGTGAGTTGCACTGAAAAACTTAGAATTTAAGAAACGCACAGTGTAGTACATAGTATATGAGTGAGTTGCACTGAAAAACTTAGAATTTACTGAAAAACCCGCATTACACGAAATGCACAGTGTAGTACATAGTATATGAGTGAGTTGCACTGAAAAACTTAGAATATAAGAAACGCACAGTGTAGTACATAGTATATGAGTGAGTTGCACTGAAAAACTTAGAATATAAGAAACGCACAGTGTAGTACATAGTATATGAGTGAGTTGCACTGAAAAACTTAGAATTTTAGAAACACACAGTGTAGTACATAGTATATGAGTGAGTTGCACTGAAAAACTTAGAATTTAAGAAACGCACAGTGTAGTACATAGTATATGAGTGAGTTGCACTGAAAAACTTAGAATATAAGAAACGCACAGTGTAGTACATAGTATATGAGTGAGTTGCACTGAAAAACTTAGAATATAAGAAACGAAAAGTGTAGTACATAGTATATGAGTGAGTTGCACTGAAAAACTTAGAATATAAGAAACGCACAGTGTAGTACATAGTATATGAGTGAGTTGCACTGAAAAACTTAGAATATAAGAAACGCACAGTGTAGTACATAGTATATGAGTGAGTTGCACTGAAAAACTTAGAATATAAGAAACGCACAGTGTAGTACATAGTATATGAGTGAGTTGCACTGAAAAACTTAGATTTTAAGAAACGCACAGTGTAGTACATAGTATATGAGTGAGTTGCACTGAAAACTTAGAATATAAGAAACGCACAGTGTAGTACATAGTATATGAGTGAGTTGCACTGAAAACTTAGAATGTACTGAAAAACCCGCATTACACGAAATGCACAGTGTAGTACATAGTATATGAGTGAGTTGCACTGAAAAACTTAGAATATAAGAAACGCACAGTGTAGTACATAGTATATGAGTGAGTTGTCTGAAAAACTTAGAATATAAGAAACGCACAGTGTAGTACATAGTATATGAGTGAGTTGCACTGAAAAACTTAGAATATAAGAAACCCACAGTGTAGTACATAGTGTATGAGTGAGTTGCACTGAAAAACTTAGAATATAAGAAACGCACAGTGTAGTACATAGTGTATGAGTGAGTTGCACTGAAAAACTTAGAATATAAGAACGCACATTGTAGTACATAGTGTATGAGTGAGTTGCACTGAAAAACTTAGAATTTAAGAAACGCACAGTGTAGTACATAGTATATGAGTGAGTTGCACTGAAAAACTTAGAATATAAGAAAAGCACAGTGTAGTACATATTATATGAGTGAGTTGCACTGAAAAACTTAGAATATAAGAAACGCACAGTGTAGTACATAGTATATGAGTGAGTTGCACTGAAAAACTTAGAATATAAGAAACGAACAGTGTAGTACATAGTATATGAGTGAGTTGCACTGAAAACTTAGAATATAAGAAACGCACAGTGTAGTACATAGTATATGAGTGAGTTGCACTGAAAAACTTAGAATATAAGAAACGCACAGTGTAGTACATAGTATATGAGTGAGTTGCACTGAAAAACTTAGAATATAAGAAACGAACAGTGTAGTACATAGTATATGAGTGAGTTGCACTGAAAAACTTAGAATATAAGAAACGCACAGTGTAGTACATAGTATATGAGTGAGTTGCACTGAAAAACTTAGAATATAAGAAACGCACAGTGTAGTACATAGTATATGAGTGAGTTGCACTGAAAAACTTAGAATTTACTGAAAAACCCGCATTACACGAAATGCACAGTGTAGTATATAGTATATGAGTGAGTTGCACTGAAAAACTTAGAATATAAGAAACGCACAGTGTAGTACATAGTATATGAGTGAGTTGCACTGAAAAACTTAGAATTTACTGAAAAACCCGCATTACACGAAATGCACAGTGTAGTACATAGTATATGAGTGAGTTGCACTGAAAAACTTAGAATATAAGAAACGCACATTGTAGTACATAGTGTATGAGTGAGTTGCACTGAAAAATTTAGATTTAAGAAACGCACAGTGTAGTACATAGTATATGAGTGAGTTGCACTGAAAAACTTAGAATATAAGAAAAGCACAGTGTAGTACATAGTATATGAGTGAGTTGCACTGAAAAACTTAGAATATAAGAAACGCACAGTGTAGTACATAGTATATGAGTGAGTTGCACTGAAAAACTTAGAATATAAGAAACGCACAGTGTAGTACATAGTATATGAGTGAGTTGCACTGAAAAACTTAGAATTTAAGAACACACAGTGTAGTACATAGTATATGAGTGAGTTGCACTGAAAAACTTAGAATTTAAGAAACGCAGAGTGTAGTACATAGTATATGAGTGAGTTGCACTGAAAAACTTAGAATATAAGAAACGCACAGTGTAGTACATAGTATATGAGTGAGTTGCACTGAAAAACTTAGAATATAAGAAACGAACAGTGTAGTACATAGTATATGAGTGAGTTTGCACTGAAAAACTTAGAATATAAGAAACGCACAGTGTAGTACATAGTATATGAGTGAGTTGCACTGAAAAACTTAGAATGTACTGAAAAACCCGCATTACACGAAATGCACAGTGTAGTACATAGTATATGAGTGAGTTGCACTGAAAAACTTAGAATATAAGAAACGCACAGTGTAGTACATAGTATATGAGTGAGTTGCACTGAAAAACTTAGAATATAAGAAACGCACAGTGTAGTACATAGTATATGAGTGAGTTGCACTGAAAAACTTAGAATATAAGAAACCCACAGTGTAGTACATAGTGTATGAGTGAGTTGCACTGAAAAACTTAGAATATAAGAAACGCACAGTGTAGTACATAGTGTATGAAGTGAGTTGCACTGAAAAACTTAGAATATAAGAAACGCACATTGTAGTACATAGTGTATGAGTGA
>NW_028227734.1:0-46078 GCF_978045245.1 Mus caroli | reverse complement strand
GTATATGAGTGAGTTGCACTGAAAAACTTAGAATATAAGAAACCCACAGTGTAGTACATAGTGTATGAGTGAGTTGCACTGAAAAACTTAGAATATAAGAAACGCACAGTGTAGTACATAGTGTATGAGTGAGTTGCACTGAAAAACTTAGAATATAAGAAACGCACATTGTAGTACATAGTGTATGAGTGAGTTGCACTGAAAAACTTAGAATTTAAGAAACGCACAGTGTAGTACATAGTATATGAGTGAGTTGCACTGAAAAACTTAGAATATAAGAAAAGCACAGTGTAGTACATATTATATGAGTGAGTTGCACTGAAAAACTTAGAATATAAGAAACGCACAGTGTAGTACATAGTATATGAGTGAGTTGCACTGAAAAACTTAGAATATAAGAAACGAACAGTGTAGTACATAGTATATGAGTGAGTTGCACTGAAAAACTTAGAATATAAGAAACGCACAGTGTAGTACATAGTATATGAGTGAGTTGCACTGAAAAACTTAGAATATAAGAAACGCACAGTGTAGTACATAGTATATGAGTGAGTTGCACTGAAAAACTTAGAATATAAGAAACGAACAGTGTAGTACATAGTATATGAGTGAGTTGCACTGAAAAACTTAGAATATAAGAAACGCACAGTGTAGTACATAGTATATGAGTGAGTTGCACTGAAAAACTTAGAATATAAGAAACGCACAGTGTAGTACATAGTATATGAGTGAGTTGCACTGAAAAACTTAGAATTTACTGAAAAACCCGCATTACACGAAATGCACAGTGTAGTATATAGTATATGAGTGAGTTGCACTGAAAAACTTAGAATATAAGAAACGCACAGTGTAGTACATAGTATATGAGTGAGTTGCACTGAAAAACTTAGAATTTACTGAAAAACCCGCATTACACGAAATGCACAGTGTAGTACATAGTATATGAGTGAGTTGCACTGAAAAACTTAGAATATAAGAAACGCACATTGTAGTACATAGTGTATGAGTGAGTTGCACTGAAAAATTTAGATTTTAAGAAACGCACAGTGTAGTACATAGTATATGAGTGAGTTGCACTGAAAAACTTAGAATATAAGAAAAGCACAGTGTAGTACATAGTATATGAGTGAGTTGCACTGAAAAACTTAGAATATAAGAAACGCACAGTGTAGTACATAGTATATGAGTGAGTTGCACTGAAAAACTTAGAATATAAGAAACGCACAGTGTAGTACATAGTATATGAGTGAGTTGCACTGAAAAACTTAGAATTTAAGAAACACACAGTGTAGTACATAGTATATGAGTGAGTTGCACTGAAAAACTTAGAATTTAAGAAACGCAGAGTGTAGTACATAGTATATGAGTGAGTTGCACTGAAAAACTTAGAATATAAGAAACGCACAGTGTAGTACATAGTATATGAGTGAGTTGCACTGAAAAACTTAGAATATAAGAAACGAACAGTGTAGTACATAGTATATGAGTGAGTTGCACTGAAAAACTTAGAATATAAGAAACGCACAGTGTAGTACATAGTATATGAGTGAGTTGCACTGAAAAACTTAGAATGTACTGAAAAACCCGCATTACACGAAATGCACAGTGTAGTACATAGTATATGAGTGAGTTGCACTGAAAAACTTAGAATATAAGAAACGCACAGTGTAGTACATAGTATATGAGTGAGTTGCACTGAAAAACTTAGAATATAAGAAACGCACAGTGTAGTACATAGTATATGAGTGAGTTGCACTGAAAAACTTAGAATATAAGAAACCCACAGTGTAGTACATAGTGTATGAGTGAGTTGCACTGAAAAACTTAGAATATAAGAAACGCACAGTGTAGTACATAGTGTATGAGTGAGTTGCACTGAAAAACTTAGAATATAAGAAACGCACATTGTAGTACATAGTGTATGAGTGAGTTGCACTGAAAAACTTAGAATTTAAGAAACGCACAGTGTAGTACATAGTATATGAGTGAGTTGCACTGAAAAACTTAGAATATAAGAAAAGCACAGTGTAGTACATATTATATGAGTGAGTTGCACTGAAAAACTTAGAATATAAGAAACGCACAGTGTAGTACATAGTATATGAGTGAGTTGCACTGAAAAACTTAGAATATAAGAAACGAACAGTGTAGTACATAGTATATGAGTGAGTTGCACTGAAAAACTTAGAATATAAGAAACGCACAGTGTAGTACATAGTATATGAGTGAGTTGCACTGAAAAACTTAGAATATAAGAAACGCACAGTGTAGTACATAGTATATGAGTGAGTTGCACTGAAAAACTTAGAATATAAGAAACGAACAGTGTAGTACATAGTATATGAGTGAGTTGCACTGAAAAACTTAGAATATAAGAAACGCACAGTGTAGTACATAGTATATGAGTGAGTTGCACTGAAAAACTTAGAATATAAGAAACGCACAGTGTAGTACATAGTATATGAGTGAGTTGCACTGAAAAACTTAGAATTTACTGAAAAACCCGCATTACACGAAATGCACAGTGTAGTATATAGTATATGAGTGAGTTGCACTGAAAAACTTAGAATATAAGAAACGCACAGTGTAGTACATAGTATATGAGAGAGTTGCACTGAAAAACTTAGAATTTACTGAAAAACCCGCATTACACGAAATGCACAGTGTAGTACATAGTATATGAGTGAGTTGCACTGAAAAACTTAGAATATAAGAAACGCACATTGTAGTACATAGTGTATGAGTGAGTTGCACTGAAAAATTTAGATTTTAAGAAACGCACAGTGTAGTACATAGTATATGAGTGAGTTGCACTGAAAAAATAAGAATATAAAAAAAGCACAGTGTAGTACATAGTATATGAGTGAGTTGCACTGAAAAACTTAGAATATAAGAAACGCACAGTGTAGTACATAGTATATGAGTGAGTTGCACTGAAAAACTTAGAATATAAGAAACGCACAGTGTAGTACATAGTATATGAGTGAGTTGCACTGAAAAACTTAGAATTTACTGAAAAACCAGCATTACACGAAATGCACAGTGTAGTACATAGTATATGAGTGAGTTGCACTGAAAAACTTAGAATATAAGAAACGCACATTGTAGTACATAGTATATGAGTGAGTTGCACTGAAAAACTTAGAATATAAGAAACGCACAGTGTAGTACATAGTATATGAGTGAGTTGCACTGAAAAACTTAGAATATAAGAAACGCACAGTGTAGTACATAGTATATGAGTGAGTTGCACTGAAAAACTTAGAATTTACTGAAAAACCCGCATTACACGAAATGCACAGTGTAGTATATAGTATATGAGTGAGTTGCACTGAAAAACTTAGAATATAAGAAACGCACAGTGTAGTACATAGTATATGAGTGAGTTGCACTGAAAAACTTAGAATTTACTGAAAAACCCGCATTACACGAAATGCACATTGTAGTACATAGTATATGAGTGAGTTGCACTGAAAAACTTAGAATATAAGAAACGCACATTGTAGTACATAGTGTATGAGTGAGTTGCACTGAAAAACTTAGAATTTAAGAAACGCACAGTGTAGTACATAGTATATGAGTGAGTTGCACTGAAAAACTTAGAATTTACTGAAAAACCCGCATTACACGAAATGCACAGTGTAGTACATAGTATATGAGTGAGTTGCACTGAAAAACTTAGAATATAAGAAACGCACAGTGTAGTACATAGTATATGAGTGAGTTGCACTGAAAAACTTAGAATATAAGAAACGCACAGTGTAGTACATAGTATATGAGTGAGTTGCACTGAAAAACTTAGAATTTTAGAAACACACAGTGTAGTACATAGTATATGAGTGAGTTGCACTGAAAAACTTAGAATTTAAGAAACGCACAGTGTAGTACATAGTATATGAGTGAGTTGCACTGAAAAACTTAGAATATAAGAAACGCACAGTGTAGTACATAGTATATGAGTGAGTTGCACTGAAAAACTTAGAATATAAGAAACGAAAAGTGTAGTACATAGTATATGAGTGAGTTGCACTGAAAAACTTAGAATATAAGAAACGCACAGTGTAGTACATAGTATATGAGTGAGTTGCACTGAAAAACTTAGAATATAAGAAACGCACAGTGTAGTACATAGTATATGAGTGAGTTGCACTGAAAAACTTAGAATATAAGAAACGCACAGTGTAGTACATAGTATATGAGTGAGTTGCACTGAAAAACTTAGATTTTAAGAAACGCACAGTGTAGTACATAGTATATGAGTGAGTTGCACTGAAAAACTTAGAATATAAGAAACGCACAGTGTAGTACATAGTATATGAGTGAGTTGCACTGAAAAACTTAGAATATAAGAAACGCACAGTGTAGTACATAGTATATGAGTGAGTTGCACTGAAAAACTTAGAATATAAGAAACGCACAGTGTAGTACATAGTATATGAGTGAGTTGCACTGAAAAACTTAGAATATAAGAAACGCACAGTGTAGTACATAGTATATGAGTGAGTTGCACTGAAAAACTTAGAATATAAGAAACGCACAGTGTAGTACATAGTATATGAGTGAGTTGCACTGAAAAACTTAGAATATAAGAAAAGCACAGTGTAGTACATAGTATATGAGTGAGTTGCACTGAAAAACTTAGAATATAAGAAACGCACAGTGTAGTACATAGTATATGAGTGAGTTGCACTGAAAAACTTAGAATATAAGAAACGCACAGTGTAGTACATAGTATATGAGTGAGTTGCACTGAAAAACTTAGAATTTACTGAAAAACCAGCATTACACGAAATGCACAGTGTAGTACATAGTATATGAGTGAGTTGCACTGAAAAACTTAGAATATAAGAAACGCACAGTGTAGTACATAGTATATGAGTGAGTTGCACTGAAAAACTTAGAATATAAGAAACGCACAGTGTAGTACATAGTATATGAGTGAGTTGCACTGAAAAACTTAGAATATAAGAAACGCACAGTGTAGTACATAGTATATGAGTGAGTTGCACTGAAAAACTTAGAATATAAGAAACACACAGTGTAGTACATAGTGTATGAGTGAGTTGCACTGAAAAACTTAGAATATAAGAAACGCACAGTGTAGTACATAGTGTATGAGTGAGTTGCACTGAAAAACTTAGAATATAAGAAACGCACATTGTAGTACATAGTGTATGAGTGAGTTGCACTGAAAAACTTAGAATATAAGAAAAGCACAGTGTAGTACATAGTATATGAGTGACTTGCACTGAAAAACTTAGAATATAAGAAACGCACAGTGTAGTACATAGTATATGAGTGAGTTGCACTGAAAAACGTAGAATATAAGAAACGCACAGTGTAGTACATAGTATATGAGTGAGTTGCACTGAAAAACTTAGAATTTACTGAAAAACCAGCATTACACGAAATGCACAGTGTAGTACATAGTATATGAGTGAGTTGCACTGAAAAACTTAGAATATAAGAAACGCACAGTGTAGTACATAGTATATGAGTGAGTTGCACTGAAAAACTTAGAATTTACTGAAAAACCCGCATTACACGAAATGCACAGTGTAGTATATAGTATATGAGTGAGTTGCACTGAAAAACTTAGAATATAAGAAACGCACAGTGTAGTACATAGTATATAAGTGAGTTGCACTGAAAAACTTAGAATTTACTGAAAAACCCGCATTACACGAAATGCACAGTGTAGTACATAGTATATGAGTGAGTTGCACTGAAAAACTTAGAATATAAGAAACGCACATTGTAGTACATAGTGTATGAGTGAGTTGCACTGAAAAATTTAGATTTTAAGAAACGCACAGTGTAGTACATAGTATATGAGTGAGTTGCACTGAAAAACTTAGAATATAAGAAAAGCACAGTGTAGTACATAGTATATGAGTGAGTTGCACTGAAAAACTTAGAATATAAGAAACGCACAGTGTAGTACATAGTATATGAGTGAGTTGCACTGAAAAACTTAGAATATAAGAAACGCACAGTGTAGTACATAGTATATGAGTGAGTTGCACTGAAAAACTTAGAATTTAAGAAACACACAGTGTAGTACATAGTATATGAGTGAGTTGCACTGAAAAACTTAGAATTTAAGAAACGCACAGTGTAGTACATAGTATATGAGTGAGTTGCACTGAAAAACTTAGAATATAAGAAACGCACAGTGTAGTACATAGTATATGAGTGAGTTGCACTGAAAAACTTAGAATATAAGAAACGAACAGTGTAGTACATAGTATATGAGTGAGTTGCACTGAAAAACTTAGAATATAAGAAACGCACAGTGTAGTACATAGTATATGAGTGAGTTGCACTGAAAAACTTAGAATGTACTGAAAAACCCGCATTACACGAAATGCACAGTGTAGTACATAGTATATGAGTGAGTTGCACTGAAAAACTTAGAATATAAGAAACGCACAGTGTAGTACATAGTATATGAGTGAGTTGCACTGAAAAACTTAGAATATAAGAAACGCACAGTGTAGTACATAGTATATGAGTGAGTTGCACTGAAAAACTTAGAATATAAGAAACGCACAGTGTAGTACATAGTGTATGAGTGAGTTGCACTGAAAAACTTAGAATATAAGAAACGCACAGTGTAGTACATAGTGTATGAGTGAGTTGCACTGAAAAACTTAGAATATAAGAAACGCACATTGTAGTACATAGTGTATGAGTGAGTTGCACTGAAAAACTTAGAATTTAAGAAACGCACAGTGTAGTACATAGTATATGAGTGAGTTGCACTGAAAAACTTAGAATATAAGAAAAGCACAGTGTAGTACATATTATATGAGTGAGTTGCACTGAAAAACTTAGAATATAAGAAACGCACAGTGTAGTACATAGTATATGAGTGAGTTGCACTGAAAAACTTAGAATTTACTGAAAAACCCGCATTACACGAAATGCACAGTGTAGTACATAGTATATGAGTGAGTTGCACTGAAAAACTTAGAATATAAGAAACGCACAGTGTAGTACATAGTATATGAGTGAGTTGCACTGAAAAACTTAGAATATAAGAAACGCACAGTGTAGTACATAGTATATGAGTGAGTTGCACTGAAAAACTTAGAATATAAGAAACGAACAGTGTAGTACATAGTATATGAGTGAGTTGCACTGAAAAACTTAGAATATAAGAAACGCACAGTGTAGTACATAGTATATGAGTGAGTTGCACTGAAAAACTTAGAATATAAGAAACGCACAGTGTAGTACATAGTATATGAGTGAGTTGCACTGAAAAACTTAGAATTTACTGAAAAACCCGCATTACACGAAATGCACAGTGTAGTATATAGTATATGAGTGAGTTGCACTGAAAAACTTAGAATATAAGAAACGCACAGTGTAGTACATAGTATATGAGAGAGTTGCACTGAAAAACTTAGAATTTACTGAAAAACCCGCATTACACGAAATGCACAGTGTAGTACATAGTATATGAGTGAGTTGCACTGAAAAACTTAGAATATAAGAAACGCACATTGTAGTACATAGTGTATGAGTGAGTTGCACTGAAAAATTTAGATTTTAAGAAACGCACAGTGTAGTACATAGTATATGAGTGAGTTGCACTGAAAAAATAAGAATATAAAAAAAGCACAGTGTAGTACATAGTATATGAGTGAGTTGCACTGAAAAACTTAGAATATAAGAAACGCACAGTGTAGTACATAGTATATGAGTGAGTTGCACTGAAAAACTTAGAATATAAGAAACGCACAGTGTAGTACATAGTATATGAGTGAGTTGCACTGAAAAACTTAGAATTTACTGAAAAACCAGCATTACACGAAATGCACAGTGTAGTACATAGT
Organism: Mus caroli; assembly: GCF_978045245.1. Taxonomy (NCBI): domain Eukaryota; kingdom Metazoa; phylum Chordata; class Mammalia; order Rodentia; family Muridae; genus Mus; species Mus caroli. The sequence continues at coordinate 38,234 of NW_028227734.1, read as the reverse complement.
ATATGAGTGAGTTGCACTGAAAAACTTAGAATATAAGAAACGCACATTGTAGTACATAGTATATGAGTGAGTTGCACTGAAAAACTTAGAATATAAGAAACGCACAGTGTAGTACATAGTATATGAGTGAGTTGCACTGAAAAACTTAGAATATAAGAAACGCACAGTGTAGTACATAGTATATGAGTGAGTTGCACTGAAAAACTTAGAATTTACTGAAAAACCCGCATTACACGAAATGCACAGTGTAGTATATAGTATATGAGTGAGTTGCACTGAAAAACTTAGAATATAAGAAACGCACAGTGTAGTACATAGTATATGAGTGAGTTGCACTGAAAAACTTAGAATTTACTGAAAAACCCGCATTACACGAAATGCACAGTGTAGTACATAGTATATGAGTGAGTTGCACTGAAAAACTTAGAATATAAGAAACGCACATTGTAGTACATAGTGTATGAGTGAGTTGCACTGAAAAACTTAGAATTTAAGAAACGCACAGTGTAGTACATAGTATATGAGTGAGTTGCACTGAAAAACTTAGAATTTACTGAAAAACCCGCATTACACGAAATGCACAGTGTAGTACATAGTATATGAGTGAGTTGCACTGAAAAACTTAGAATATAAGAAACGCACAGTGTAGTACATAGTATATGAGTGAGTTGCACTGAAAAACTTAGAATATAAGAAACGCACAGTGTAGTACATAGTATATGAGTGAGTTGCACTGAAAAACTTAGAATTTTAGAAACACACAGTGTAGTACATAGTATATGAGTGAGTTGCACTGAAAAACTTAGAATTTAAGAAACGCACAGTGTAGTACATAGTATATGAGTGAGTTGCACTGAAAAACTTAGAATATAAGAAACGCACAGTGTAGTACATAGTATATGAGTGAGTTGCACTGAAAAACTTAGAATATAAGAAACGAAAAGTGTAGTACATAGTATATGAGTGAGTTGCACTGAAAAACTTAGAATATAAGAAACGCACAGTGTAGTACATAGTATATGAGTGAGTTGCACTGAAAAACTTAGAATTTACTGAAAAACCCGCATTACACGAAATGCACAGTGTAGTATATAGTATATGAGTGAGTTGCACTGAAAAACTTAGAATATAAGAAACGCACAGTGTAGTACATAGTATATGAGTGAGTTGCACTGAAAAACTTAGAATTTACTGAAAAACCCGCATTACACGAAATGCACAGTGCAGTACATAGAATATGAGTGAGTTGCACTGAAAAACTTAGAATATAAGAAACGCACATTGTAGTACATAGTGTATGAGTGAGTTGCACTGAAAAACTTAGAATTTAAGAAACGCACAGTGTAGTACATAGGATATGAGTGAGTTGCACTGAAAAACTTAGAATATAAGAAAAGCACAGTGTAGTACATAGTATATGAGTGAGTTGCACTGAAAAACTTAGAATATAAGAAACGCACAGTGTAGTACATAGTATATGAGTGAGTTGCACTGAAAAACTTAGAATATAAGAAACGCACAGTGTAGTACATAGTATATGAGTGAGTTGCACTGAAAAACTTAGAATTTACTGAAAAACCCGCATTACACGAAATGCACAGTGTAGTACATAGTATATGAGTGAGTTGCACTGAAAAACTTAGAATATAAGAAACGCACAGTGTAGTACATAGTATATGAGTGAGTTGCACTGAAAAACTTAGAATATAAGAAACGCACAGTGTAGTACATAGTATATGAGTGAGTTGCACTGAAAAACTTAGAATATAAGAAACGAACAGTGTAGTACATAGTATATGAGTGAGTTGCACTGAAAAACTTAGAATATAAGAAACGCACAGTGTAGTACATAGTATATGAGTGAGTTGCACTGAAAAACTTAGAATATAAGAAACGCACAGTGTAGTACATAGTATATGAGTGAGTTGCACTGAAAAACTTAGAATTTACTGAAAAACCCGCATTACACGAAATGCACAGTGTAGTACATAGTATATGAGTGAGTTGCACTGAAAAACTTAGAATATAAGAAACGCACATTGTAGTACATAGTGTATGAGTGAGTTGCACTGAAAAATTTAGATTTTAAGAAACGCACAGTGTAGTACATAATATATGAGTGAGTTGCACTGAAAAAATTAGAATATAAAAAAAGCACAGTGTAGTACATAGTATATGAGTGAGTTGCACTGAAAAACTTAGAATATAAGAAACGCACAGTGTAGTACATAGTACATGAGTGAGTTGCACTGAAAAACTTAGAATATAAGAAACGCACAGTGTAGTACATAGTATATGAGTGAGTTGCACTGAAAAACTTAGAATTTACTGAAAAACCAGCATTACACGAAATGCACAGTGTAGTACATAGTATATGACTGAGTTGCACTGAAAAACTTAGAATTTACTGAAAAACCCGCATTACACGAATTGCACAGTGTAGTATATAGTATATGAGTGAGTTTCACTGAAAAACTTAGAATATAAGAAACGCACAGTGTAGTACATAGTATATGAGTGAGTTGCACTGAAAAACTTAGAATTTACTGAAAAACCCGCATTACACGAAATGCACAGTGTAGTACATAGTATATGAGTGAGTTGCACTGAAAAACTTAGAATATAAGAAACGCACATTGTAGTACATAGTGTATGAGTGAGTTGCACTGAAAAACTTAGAATTTACTGAAAAACCCGCATTACACGAAATGCACAGTGTAGTACATAGTATATGAGTGAGTTGCACTGAAAAACATAGAATATAAGAAACGCACAGTGTAGTACATAGTATATGAGTGAGTTGCACTGAAAAACTTAGAATATAAGAAACGCACAGTGTAGTACATAGTATATGAGTGAGTTGCACTGAAAAACTTAGAATTTTAGAAACACACAGTGTAGTACATAGTATATGAGTGAGTTGCACTGAAAAACTTAGAATTTAAGAAACGCACAGTGTAGTACATAGTATATGAGTGAGTTGCACTGAAAAACTTAGAATATAAGAAACGCACAGTGTAGTACATAGTATATGAGTGAGTTGCACTGAAAAACTTAGAATATAAGAAACGAACAGTGTAGTACATAGTATATGAGTGAGTTGCACTGAAAAACTTAGAATATAAGAAACGCACAGTGTAGTACATAGTATATGAGTGAGTTGCACTGAAAAACTTAGAATTTACTGAAAAACCCGCATTACACGAAATGCACAGTGTAGTATATAGTATATGAGTGAGTTGCACTGAAAAACTTAGAATATAAGAAACGCACAGTGTAGTACATAGTATATGAGTGAGTTGCACTGAAAAACTTAGAATTTACTGAAAAACCCGCATTACACGAAATGCACAGTGTAGTACATAGAATATGAGTGAGTTGCACTGAAAAACTTAGAATATAAGAAACGCACATTGTAGTACATAGTGTATGAGTGAGTTGCACTGAAAAACTTAGAATTTAAGAAACGCACAGTGTAGTACATAGGATATGAGTGAGTTGCACTGAAAAACTTAGAATATAAGAAAAGCACAGTGTAGTACATAGTATATGAGTGAGTTGCACTGAAAAACTTAGAATATAAGAAACGCACAGTGTAGTACATAGTATATGAGTGAGTTGCACTGAAAAACTTAGAATATAAGAAACGCACAGTGTAGTACATAGTATATGAGTGAGTTGCACTGAAAAACTTAGAATTTACTGAAAAACCCGCATTACACGAAATGCACAGTGTAGTACATAGTATATGAGTGAGTTGCACTGAAAAACTTAGAATTTAAGAAACACACAGTGTAGTACATAGTATATGAGTGAGTTGCACTGAAAAACTTAGAATTTAAGAAACGCACAGTGTAGTACATAGTATATGAGTGAGTTGCACTGAAAAACTTAGAATATAAGAAACGCACAGTGTAGTACATAGTATATGAGTGAGTTGCACTGAAAAACTTAGAATTTAAGAAACACACAGTGTAGTACATAGTATATGAGTGAGTTGCACTGAAAAACTTAGAATTTAAGAAACGCACAGTGTAGTACATAGTATATGAGTGAGTTGCACTGAAAAACTTAGAATATAAGAAACGCACAGTGTAGTACATAGTATATGAGTGAGTTGCACTGAAAAACTTAGAATATAAGAAACGAACAGTGTAGTACATAGTATATGAGTGAGTTGCACTGAAAAACTTAGAATATAAGAAACGCACAGTGTAGTACATAGTATATGAGTGAGTTGCACTGAAAAACTTAGAATTTACTGAAAAACCCGCATTACACGAAATGCACAGTGTAGTACATAGTATATGAGTGAGTTGCACTGAAAAACTTAGAATATAGGAAACGCACATTGTAGTACATAGTGTATGAGTGAGTTGCACTGAAAAACTTAGAATTTAAGAAACGCACAGTGTAGTACATAGTATATGAGTGAGTTGCACTGAAAAACTTAGAATTTACTGAAAAACCCGCATTACACGAAATGCACAGTGTAGTACATAGTATATGAGTGAGTTGCACTGAAAAACTTAGAATATAAGAAACGCACAGTGTAGTACATAGTAGATGAGTGAGTTGCACTGAAAAACTTAGAATATAAGAAACGCACAGTGTAGTACATAGTATATGAGTGAGTTGCACTGAAAAACTTAGAATTTTAGAAACACACAGTGTAGTACATAGTATATGAGTGAGTTGCACTGAAAAACTTAGAATTTAAGAAACGCACAGTGTAGTACATAGTATATGAGTGAGTTGCACTGAAAAACTTAGAATATAAGAAACGCACAGTGTAGTACATAGTATATGAGTGAGTTGCACTGAAAAACTTAGAATATAAGAAACGAAAAGTGTAGTACATAGTATATGAGTGAGTTGCACTGAAAAACTTAGAATATAAGAAACGCACAGTGTAGTACATAGTATATGAGTGAGTTGCACTGAAAAACTTAGAATTTACTGAAAAACCCGCATTACACGAAATGCACAGTGTAGTATATAGTATATGAGTGAGTTGCACTGAAAAACTTAGAATATAAGAAACGCACAGTGTAGTACATAGTATATGAGTGAGTTGCACTGAAAAACTTAGAATTTACTGAAAAACCCGCATTACACGAAATGCACAGTGTAGTACATAGAATATGAGTGAGTTGCACTGAAAAACTTAGAATATAAGAAACGCACATTGTAGTACATAGTGTATGAGTGAGTTGCACTGAAAAACTTAGAATTTAAGAAACGCACAGTGTAGTACATAGGATATGAGTGAGTTGCACTGAAAAACTTAGAATATAAGAAAAGCACAGTGTAGTACATAGTATATGAGTGAGTTGCACTGAAAAACTTAGAATATAAGAAACGCACAGTGTAGTACATAGTATATGAGTGAGTTGCACTGAAAAACTTAGAATATAAGAAACGCACAGTGTAGTACATAGTATATGAGTGAGTTGCACTGAAAAACTTAGAATTTACTGAAAAACCCGCATTACACGAAATGCACAGTGTAGTACATAGTATATGAGTGAGTTGCACTGAAAAACTTAGAATATAAGAAACGCACAGTGTAGTACATAGTATATGAGTGAGTTGCACTGAAAAACTTAGAATATAAGAAACGCACAGTGTAGTACATAGTATATGAGTGAGTTGCACTGAAAAACTTAGAATATAAGAAACGAACAGTGTAGTACATAGTATATGAGTGAGTTGCACTGAAAAACTTAGAATATAAGAAACGCACAGTGTAGTACATAGTATATGAGTGAGTTGCACTGAAAAACTTAGAATATAAGAAACGCACAGTGTAGTACATAGTATATGAGTGAGTTGCACTGAAAAACTTAGAATTTACTGAAAAACCCGCATTACACGAAATGCACAGTGTAGTACATAGTATATGAGTGAGTTGCACTGAAAAACTTAGAATATAAGAAACGCACATTGTAGTACATAGTGTATGAGTGAGTTGCACTGAAAAATTTAGATTTTAAGAAACGCACAGTGTAGTACATAGTATATGAGTGAGTTGCACTGAAAAAATTAGAATATAAAAAAAGCACAGTGTAGTACATAGTATATGAGTAATTTGCACTGAAAAACTTAGAATATAAGAAACGCACAGTGTAGTACATAGTACATGAGTGAGTTGCACTGAAAAACTTAGAATATAAGAAACGCACAGTGTAGTACATAGTATATGAGTGAGTTGCACTGAAAAACTTAGAATTTACTGAAAAACCAGCATTACACGAAATGCACAGTGTAGTACATAGTATATGAGTGAGTTGCACTGAAAAACTTAGAATATAAGAAACGCACATTGTAGTACATAGTATATGAGTGAGTTGCACTGAAAAACTTAGAATATAAGAAACGCACAGTGTAGTACATAGTATATGAGTGAGTTGCACTGAAAAACTTAGAATATAAGAAACGCACAGTGTAGTACATAGTATATGAGTGAGTTGCACTGAAAAACTTAGAATTTACTGAAAAACCCGCATTACACGAATTGCACAGTGTAGTATATAGTATATGAGTGAGTTGCACTGAAAAACTTAGAATATAAGAAACGCACAGTGTAGTACATAGTATATGAGTGAGTTGCACTGAAAAACTTAGAATTTACTGAAAAACCCGCATTACACGAAATGCACAGTGTAGTACATAGTATATGAGTGAGTTGCACTGAAAAACTTAGAATATAAGAAACGCACATTGTAGTACATAGTGTATGAGTGAGTTGCACTGAAAAACTTAGAATTTACTGAAAAACCCGCATTACATGAAATGCACAGTGTAGTACATAGTATATGAGTGAGTTGCACTGAAAAACTTAGAATATAAGAAACGCACAGTGTAGTACATAGTATATGAGTGAGTTGCACTGAAAAACTTAGAATATAAGAAACGCACAGTGTAGTACATAGTATATGAGTGAGTTGCACTGAAAAACTTAGAATTTTAGAAACACACAGTGTAGTACATAGTATATGAGTGAGTTGCACTGAAAAACTTAGAATTTAAGAAACGCACAGTGTAGTACATAGTATATGAGTGAGTTGCACTGAAAAACTTAGAATATAAGAAACGCACAGTGTAGTACATAGTATATGAGTGAGTTGCACTGAAAAACTTAGAATATAAGAAACGAACAGTGTAGTACATAGTATATGAGTGAGTTGCACTGAAAAACTTAGAATATAAGAAACGCACAGTGTAGTACATAGTATATGAGTGAGTTGCACTGAAAAACTTAGAATTTACTGAAAAACCTGCATTACACGAAATGCACAGTGTAGTATATAGTATATGAGTGAGTTGCACTGAAAAACTTAGAATATAAGAAACGCACAGTGTAGTACATAGTATATGAGTGAGTTGCACTGAAAAACTTAGAATTTACTGAAAAACCCGCATTACACGAAATGCACAGTGTAGTACATAGAATATGAGTGAGTTGCACTGAAAAACTTAGAATATAAGAAACGCACATTGTAGTACATAGTGTATGAGTGAGTTGCACTGAAAAACTTAGAATTTAAGAAACGCACAGTGTAGTACATAGGATATGAGTGAGTTGCACTGAAAAACTTAGAATATAAGAAAAGCACAGTGTAGTACATAGTATATGAGTGAGTTGCACTGAAAAACTTAGAATATAAGAAACGCACAGTGTAGTACATAGTATATGAGTGAGTTGCACTGAAAAACTTAGAATTTAAGAAACGCACAGTGTAGTACATAGTATATGAGTGAGTTGCACTGAAAAACTTAGAATTTACTGAAAAACCCGCATTACACGAAATGCACAGTGTAGTACATAGTATATGAGTGAGTTGCACTGAAAAACTTAGAATATAAGAAACGCACAGTGTAGTACATAGTATATGAGTGAGTTTCACTGAAAAACTTAGAATATAAGAAACGCACAGTGTAGTACATAGTATATGAGTGAGTTGCACTGAAAAACTTAGAATATAAGAAACGAAAAGTGTAGTACATAGTATATGAGTGAGTTGCACTGAAAAACTTAGAATATAAGAAACGCACAGTGTAGTACATAGTATATGAGTGAGTTGCACTGAAAAACTTAGAATTTACTGAAAAACCCGCATTACACGAAATGCACAGTGTAGTATATAGTATATGAGTGAGTTGCACTGAAAAACTTAGAATATAAGAAACGCACAGTGTAGTACATAGTATATGAGTGAGTTGCACTGAAAAACTTAGAATTTACTGAAAAACCCGCATTACACGAAATGCACAGTGTAGTACATAGAATATGAGTGAGTTGCACTGAAAAACTTAGAATATAAGAAACGCACATTGTAGTACATAGTGTATGAGTGAGTTGCACTGAAAAACTTAGAATTTAAGAAACGCACAGTGTAGTACATAGGATATGAGTGAGTTGCACTGAAAAACTTAGAATATAAGAAAAGCACAGTGTAGTACATAGTATATGAGTGAGTTGCACTGAAAAACTTAGAATATAAGAAACGCACAGTGTAGTACATAGTATATGAGTGAGTTGCACTGAAAAACTTAGAATATAAGAAACGCACAGTGTAGTACATAGTATATGAGTGAGTTGCACTGAAAAACTTAGAATTTACTGAAAAACCCGCATTACACGAAATGCACAGTGTAGTACATAGTATATGAGTGAGTTGCACTGAAAAACTTAGAATATAAGAAACGCACAGTGTAGTACATAGTATATGAGTGAGTTGCACTGAAAAACTTAGAATATAAGAAACGCACAGTGTAGTACATAGTATATGAGTGAGTTGCACTGAAAAACTTAGAATATAAGAAACGAACAGTGTAGTACATAGTATATGAGTGAGTTGCACTGAAAAACTTAGAATATAAGAAACGCACAGTGTAGTACATAGTATATGAGTGAGTTGCACTGAAAAACTTAGAATATAAGAAACGCACAGTGTAGTACATAGTATATGAGTGAGTTGCACTGAAAAACTTAGAATTTACTGAAAAACCCGCATTACACGAAATGCACAGTGTAGTATATAGTATATGAGTGAGTTGCACTGAAAAACTTAGAATATAAGAAACGCACATTGTAGTACATAGTGTATGAGTGAGTTGCACTGAAAAATTTAGATTTTAAGAAACGCACAGTGTAGTACATAGTATATGAGTGAGTTGCACTGAAAAAATTAGAATATAAAAAAAGCACAGTGTAGTACATAGTATATGAGTAATTTGCACTGAAAAACTTAGAATATAAGAAACGCACAGTGTAGTACATAGTACATGAGTGAGTTGCACTGAAAAACTTAGAATATAAGAAACGCACAGTGTAGTACATAGTATATGAGTGAGTTGCACTGAAAAACTTAGAATTTACTGAAAAACCAGCATTACACGAAATGCACAGTGTAGTACATAGTATATGAGTGAGTTGCACTGAAAAACTTAGAATATAAGAAACGCACATTGTAGTACATAGTATATGAGTGAGTTGCACTGAAAAACTTAGAATATAAGAAACGCACAGTGTAGTACATAGTATATGAGTGAGTTGCACTGAAAAACTTAGAATATAAGAAACGCACAGTGTAGTACATAGTATATGAGTGAGTTGCACTGAAAAACTTAGAATTTACTGAAAAACCCGCATTACACGAATTGCACAGTGTAGTATATAGTATATGAGTGAGTTTCACTGAAAAACTTAGAATATAAGAAACGCACAGTGTAGTACATAGTATATGAGTGAGTTGCACTGAAAAACTTAGAATTTACTGAAAAACCCGCATTACACGAAATGCACAGTGTAGTACATAGTATATGAGTGAGTTGCACTGAAAAACTTAGAATATAAGAAACGCACATTGTAGTACATAGTGTATGAGTGAGTTGCACTGAAAAACTTAGAATTTACTGAAAAACCCGCATTACATGAAATGCACAGTGTAGTACATAGTATATGAGTGAGTTGCACTGAAAAACTTAGAATATAAGAAACGCACAGTGTAGTACATAGTATATGAGTGAGTTGCACTGAAAAACTTAGAATATAAGAAACGCACAGTGTAGTACATAGTATATGAGTGAGTTGCACTGAAAAACTTAGAATTTTAGAAACACACAGTGTAGTACATAGTATATGAGTGAGTTGCACTGAAAAACTTAGAATTTAAGAAACGCACAGTGTAGTACATAGTATATGAGTGAGTTGCACTGAAAAACTTAGAATATAAGAAACGCACAGTGTAGTACATAGTATATGAGTGAGTTGCACTGAAAAACTTAGAATATAAGAAACGAACAGTGTAGTACATAGTATATGAGTGAGTTGCACTGAAAAACTTAGAATATAAGAAACGCACAGTGTAGTACATAGTATATGAGTGAGTTGCACTGAAAAACTTAGAATTTACTGAAAAACCTGCATTACACGAAATGCACAGTGTAGTATATAGTATATGAGTGAGTTGCACTGAAAAACTTAGAATATAAGAAACGCACAGTGTAGTACATAGTATATGAGTGAGTTGCACTGAAAAACTTAGAATTTACTGAAAAACCCGCATTACACGAAATGCACAGTGTAGTACATAGAATATGAGTGAGTTGCACTGAAAAACTTAGAATATAAGAAACGCACATTGTAGTACATAGTGTATGAGTGAGTTGCACTGAAAAACTTAGAATTTAAGAAACGCACAGTGTAGTACATAGGATATGAGTGAGTTGCACTGAAAAACTTAGAATATAAGAAAAGCACAGTGTAGTACATAGTATATGAGTGAGTTGCACTGAAAAACTTAGAATATAAGAAACGCACAGTGTAGTACATAGTATATGAGTGAGTTGCACTGAAAAACTTAGAATATAAGAAACGCACAGTGTAGTACATAGTATATGAGTGAGTTGCACTGAAAAACTTAGAATTTACTGAAAAACCCGCATTACACGAAATGCACAGTGTAGTACATAGTATATGAGTGAGTTGCACTGAAAAACTTAGAATTTAAGAAACACACAGTGTAGTACATAGTATATGAGTGAGTTGCACTGAAAAACTTAGAATTTAAGAAACGCACAGTGTAGTACATAGTATATGAGTGAGTTGCACTGAAAAACTTAGAATATAAGAAACGCACAGTGTAGTACATAGTATATGAGTGAGTTGCACTGAAAAACTTAGAATTTAAGAAACACACAGTGTAGTACATAGTATATGAGTGAGTTGCACTGAAAAACTTAGAATTTAAGAAACGCACAGTGTAGTACATAGTATATGAGTGAGTTGCACTGAAAAACTTAAAATATAAGAAACGCACAGTGTAGTACATAGTATATGAGTGAGTTGCACTGAAAAACTTAGAATATAAGAAACGAACAGTGTAGTACATAGTATATGAGTGAGTTGCACTGAAAAACTTAGAATATAAGAAACGCACAGTGTAGTACATAGTATATGAGTGAGTTGCACTGAAAAACTTAGAATTTACTGAAAAACCCGCATTACACGAAATGCACAGTGTAGTACATAGTATATGAGTGAGTTGCACTGAAAAACTTAGAATATAAGAAACGCACATTGTAGTACATAGTGTATGAGTGAGTTGCACTGAAAAACTTAGAATTTAAGAAACGCACAGTGTAGTACATAGTATATGAGTGAGTTGCACTGAAAAACTTAGAATTTACTGAAAAACCCGCATTACACGAAATGCACAGTGTAGTACATAGTATATGAGTGAGTTGCACTGAAAAACTTAGAATATAAGAAACGCACAGTGTAGTACATAGTATATGAGTGAGTTGCACTGAAAAACTTAGAATATAAGAAACGCACAGTGTAGTACATAGTATATGAGTGAGTTGCACTGAAAAACTTAGAATTTTAGAAACACACAGTGTAGTACATAGTATATGAGTGAGTTGCACTGAAAAACTTAGAATTTAAGAAACGCACAGTGTAGTACATAGTATATGAGTGAGTTGCACTGAAAAACTTAGAATATAAGAAACGCACAGTGTAGTACATAGTATATGAGTGAGTTGCACTGAAAAACTTAGAATTTACTGAAAAACCCGCATTACACGAAATGCACAGTGTAGTATATAGTATATGAGTGAGTTGCACTGAAAAACTTAGAATATAAGAAACGCACAGTGTAGTACATAGTATATGAGTGAGTTGCACTGAAAAACTTAGAATTTACTGAAAAACCCGCATTACACGAAATGCACAGTGTAGTACATAGAATATGAGTGAGTTGCACTGAAAAACTTAGAATATAAGAAACGCACATTGTAGTACATAGTGTATGAGTGAGTTGCACTGAAAAACTTAGAATTTAAGAAACGCACAGTGTAGTACATAGGATATGAGTGAGTTGCACTGAAAAACTTAGAATATAAGAAAAGCACAGTGTAGTACATAGTATATGAGTGAGTTGCACTGAAAAACTTAGAATATAAGAAACGCACAGTGTAGTACATAGTATATGAGTGAGTTGCACTGAAAAACTTAGAATATAAGAAACGCACAGTGTAGTACATAGTATATGAGTGAGTTGCACTGAAAAACTTAGAATTTACTGAAAAACCCGCATTACACGAAATGCACAGTGTAGTACATAGTATATGAGTGAGTTGCACTGAAAAACTTAGAATTTAAGAAACACACAGTGTAGTACATAGTATATGAGTGAGTTGCACTGAAAAACTTAGAATTTAAGAAACGCACAGTGTAGTACATAGTATATGAGTGAGTTGCACTGAAAAACTTAGAATATAAGAAACGCACAGTGTAGTACATAGTATATGAGTGAGTTGCACTGAAAAACTTAGAATTTAAGAAACACACAGTGTAGTACATAGTATATGAGTGAGTTGCACTGAAAAACTTAGAATTTAAGAAACGCACAGTGTAGTACATAGTATATGAGTGAGTTGCACTGAAAAACTTAGAATATAAGAAACGCACAGTGTAGTACATAGTATATGAGTGAGTTGCACTGAAAAACTTAGAATATAAGAAACGAACAGTGTAGTACATAGTATATGAGTGAGTTGCACTGAAAAACTTAGAATATAAGAAACGCACAGTGTAGTACATAGTATATGAGTGAGTTGCACTGAAAAACTTAGAATTTACTGAAAAACCCGCATTACACGAAATGCACAGTGTAGTACATAGTATATGAGTGAGTTGCACTGAAAAACTTAGAATATAAGAAACGCACATTGTAGTACATAGTGTATGAGTGAGTTGCACTGAAAAACTTAGAATTTAAGAAACGCACAGTGTAGTACATAGTATATGAGTGAGTTGCACTGAAAAACTTAGAATTTACTGAAAAACCCGCATTACACGAAATGCACAGTGTAGTACATAGTATATGAGTGAGTTGCACTGAAAAACTTAGAATATAAGAAACGCACAGTGTAGTACATAGTATATGAGTGAGTTGCACTGAAAAACTTAGAATATAAGAAACGCACAGTGTAGTACATAGTATATGAGTGAGTTGCACTGAAAAACTTAGAATTTTAGAAACACACAGTGTAGTACATAGTATATGAGTGAGTTGCACTGAAAAACTTAGAATTTAAGAAACGCACAGTGTAGTACATAGTATATGAGTGAGTTGCACTGAAAAACTTAGAATATAAGAAACGCACAGTGTAGTACATAGTATATGAGTGAGTTGCACTGAAAAACTTAGAATATAAGAAACGAAAAGTGTAGTACATAGTATATGAGTGAGTTGCACTGAAAAACTTAGAATATAAGAAACGCACAGTGTAGTACATAGTATATGAGTGAGTTGCACTGAAAAACTTAGAATTTACTGAAAAACCCGCATTACACGAAATGCACAGTGTAGTATATAGTATATGAGTGAGTTGCACTGAAAAACTTAGAATATAAGAAACGCACAGTGTAGTACATAGTATATGAGTGAGTTGCACTGAAAAACTTAGAATTTACTGAAAAACCCGCATTACACGAAATGCACAGTGTAGTACATAGAATATGAGTGAGTTGCACTGAAAAACTTAGAATATAAGAAACGCACATTGTAGTACATAGTGTATGAGTGAGTTGCACTGAAAAACTTAGAATTTAAGAAACGCACAGTGTAGTACATAGGATATGAGTGAGTTGCACTGAAAAACTTAGAATATAAGAAAAGCACAGTGTAGTACATAGTATATGAGTGAGTTGCACTGAAAAACTTAGAATATAAGAAACGCACAGTGTAGTACATAGTATATGAGTGAGTTGCACTGAAAAACTTAGAATATAAGAAACGCACAGTGTAGTACATAGTATATGAGTGAGTTGCACTGAAAAACTTAGAATATAAGAAATGAACAGTGTAGTACATAGTATATGAGTGAGTTGCACTGAAAAACTTAGAATATAAGAAACGCACAGTGTAGTACATAGTATATGAGTGAGTTGCACTGAAAAACTTAGAATATAAGAAACGCACAGTGTAGTACATAGTATATGAGTGAGTTGCACTGAAAAACTTAGAATTTACTGAAAAACCCACATTACACGAAATGCACAGTGTAGTACATAGTATATGAGTGAGTTGCACTGAAAAACTTAGAATATAAGAAACGCACATTGTAGTACATAGTGTATGAGTGAGTTGCACTGAAAAATTTAGATTTTAAGAAACGCACAGTGTAGTACATAGTATATGAGTGAGTTGCACTGAAAAAATTAGAATATAAAAAAAGCACAGTGTAGTACATAGTATATGAGTAATTTGCACTGAAAAACTTAGAATATAAGAAACGCACAGTGTAGTACATAGTACATGAGTGAGTTGCACTGAAAAACTTAGAATATAAGAAACGCACAGTGTAGTACATAGTATATGAGTGAGTTGCACTGAAAAACTTAGAATTTACTGAAAAACCAGCATTACACGAAATGCACAGTGTAGTACATAGTATATGAGTGAGTTGCACTGAAAAACTTAGAATATAAGAAACGCACAGTGTAGTACATAGTATATGAGTGAGTTGCACTGAAAAACTTAGAATATAAGAAACGCACAGTGTAGTACATAGTATATGAGTGAGTTGCACTGAAAAACTTAGAATATAAGAAATGAACAGTGTAGTACATAGTATATGAGTGAGTTGCACTGAAAAACTTAGAATATAAGAAACGCACAGTGTAGTACATAGTATATGAGTGAGTTGCACTGAAAAACTTAGAATATAAGAAACGCACAGTGTAGTACATAGTATATGAGTGAGTTGCACTGAAAAACTTAGAATTTACTGAAAAACCCGCATTACACGAAATGCACAGTGTAGTACATAGTATATGAGTGAGTTGCACTGAAAAACTTAGAATATAAGAAACGCACATTGTAGTACATAGTGTATGAGTGAGTTGCACTGAAAAATTTAGATTTTAAGAAACGCACAGTGTAGTACATAGTATATGAGTGAGTTGCACTGAAAAAATTAGAATATAAAAAAAGCACAGTGTAGTACATAGTATATGAGTAATTTGCACTGAAAAACTTAGAATATAAGAAACGCACAGTGTAGTACATAGTACATGAGTGAGTTGCACTGAAAAACTTAGAATATAAGAAACGCACAGTGTAGTACATAGTATATGAGTGAGTTGCACTGAAAAACTTAGAATTTACTGAAAAACCAGCATTACACGAAATGCACAGTGTAGTACATAGTATATGAGTGAGTTGCACTGAAAAACTTAGAATATAAGAAACGCACATTGTAGTACATAGTATATGAGTGAGTTGCACTGAAAAACTTAGAATATAAGAAACGCACAGTGTAGTACATAGTATATGAGTGAGTTGCACTGAAAAACTTAGAATATAAGAAACGCACAGTGTAGTACATAGTATATGAGTGAGTTGCACTGAAAAACTTAGAATTTACTGAAAAACCCGCATTACACGAATTGCACAGTGTAGTATATAGTATATGAGTGAGTTTCACTGAAAAACTTAGAATATAAGAAACGCACAGTGTAGTACATAGTATATGAGTGAGTTGCACTGAAAAACTTAGAATTTACTGAAAAACCCGCATTACACGAAATGCACAGTGTAGTACATAGTATATGAGTGAGTTGCACTGAAAAACTTAGAATATAAGAAACGCACATTGTAGTACATAGTGTATGAGTGAGTTGCACTGAAAAACTTAGAATTTACTGAAAAACCCGCATTACATGAAATGCACAGTGTAGTACATAGTATATGAGTGAGTTGCACTGAAAAACTTAGAATATAAGAAACGCACAGTGTAGTACATAGTATATGAGTGAGTTGCACTGAAAAACTTAGAATATAAGAAACGCACAGTGTAGTACATAGTATATGAGTGAGTTGCACTGAAAAACTTAGAATTTTAGAAACACACAGTGTAGTACATAGTATATGAGTGAGTTGCACTGAAAAACTTAGAATTTAAGAAACGCACAGTGTAGTACATAGTATATGAGTGAGTTGCACTGAAAAACTTAGAATATAAGAAACGCACAGTGTAGTACATAGTATATGAGTGAGTTGCACTGAAAAACTTAGAATATAAGAAACGAACAGTGTAGTACATAGTATATGAGTGAGTTGCACTGAAAAACTTAGAATATAAGAAACGCACAGTGTAGTACATAGTATATGAGTGAGTTGCACTGAAAAACTTAGAATTTACTGAAAAACCCGCATTACACAAAATGCACAGTGTAGTATATAGTATATGAGTGAGTTGCACTGAAAAACTTAGAATATAAGAAACGCACAGTGTAGTACATAGTATATGAGTGAGTTGCACTGAAAAACTTAGAATTTACTGAAAAACCCGCATTACACGAAATGCACAGTGTAGTACATAGAATATGAGTGAGTTGCACTGAAAAACTTAGAATATAAGAAACGCACATTGTAGTACATAGTGTATGAGTGAGTTGCACTGAAAAACTTAGAATTTAAGAAACGCACAGTGTAGTACATAGGATATGAGTGAGTTGCACTGAAAAACTTAGAATATAAGAAAAGCACAGTGTAGTACATAGTATATGAGTGAGTTGCACTGAAAAACTTAGAATATAAGAAACGCACAGTGTAGTACATAGTATATGAGTGAGTTGCACTGAAAAACTTAGAATATAAGAAACGCACAGTGTAGTACATAGTATATGAGTGAGTTGCACTGAAAAACTTAGAATTTACTGAAAAACCCGCATTACACGAAATGCACAGTGTAGTACATAGTATATGAGTGAGTTGCACTGAAAAACTTAGAATTTAAGAAACACACAGTGTAGTACATAGTATATGAGTGAGTTGCACTGAAAAACTTAGAATTTAAGAAACGCACAGTGTAGTACATAGTATATGAGTGAGTTGCACTGAAAAACTTAGAATATAAGAAACGCACAGTGTAGTACATAGTATATGAGTGAGTTGCACTGAAAAACTTAGAATTTAAGAAACACACAGTGTAGTACATAGTATATGAGTGAGTTGCACTGAAAAACTTAGAATTTAAGAAACGCACAGTGTAGTACATAGTATATGAGTGAGTTGCACTGAAAAACTTAGAATATAAGAAACGCACAGTGTAGTACATAGTATATGAGTGAGTTGCACTGAAAAACTTAGAATATAAGAAACGAACAGTGTAGTACATAGTATATGAGTGAGTTGCACTGAAAAACTTAGAATATAAGAAACGCACAGTGTAGTACATAGTATATGAGTGAGTTGCACTGAAAAACTTAGAATTTACTGAAAAACCCGCATTACACGAAATGCACAGTGTAGTACATAGTATATGAGTGAGTTGCACTGAAAAACTTAGAATATAAGAAACGCACATTGTAGTACATAGTGTATGAGTGAGTTGCACTGAAAAACTTAGAATTTAAGAAACGCACAGTGTAGTACATAGTATATGAGTGAGTTGCACTGAAAAACTTAGAATTTACTGAAAAACCCGCATTACACGAAATGCACAGTGTAGTACATAGTATATGAGTGAGTTGCACTGAAAAACTTAGAATATAAGAAACGCACAGTGTAGTACATAGTATATGAGTGAGTTGCACTGAAAAACTTAGAATATAAGAAACGCACAGTGTAGTACATAGTATATGAGTGAGTTGCACTGAAAAACTTAGAATTTTAGAAACACACAGTGTAGTACATAGTATATGAGTGAGTTGCACTGAAAAACTTAGAATTTAAGAAACGCACAGTGTAGTACATAGTATATGAGTGAGTTGCACTGAAAAACTTAGAATATAAGAAACGCACAGTGTAGTACATAGTATATGAGTGAGTTGCACTGAAAAACTTAGAATATAAGAAACGAAAAGTGTAGTACATAGTATATGAGTGAGTTGCACTGAAAAACTTAGAATATAAGAAACGCACAGTGTAATACATAGTATATGAGTGAGTTGCACTGAAAAACTTAGAATTTACTGAAAAACCCGCATTACACGAAATGCACAGTGTAGTATATAGTATATGAGTGAGTTGCACTGAAAAACTTAGAATATAAGAAACGCACAGTGTAGTACATAGTATATGAGTGAGTTGCACTGAAAAACTTAGAATTTACTGAAAAACCCGCATTACACGAAATGCACAGTGTAGTACATAGAATATGAGTGAGTTGCACTGAAAAACTTAGAATATAAGAAACGCACATTGTAGTACATAGTGTATGAGTGAGTTGCACTGAAAAACTTAGAATTTAAGAAACGCACAGTGTAGTACATAGGATATGAGTGAGTTGCACTGAAAAACTTAGAATATAAGAAAAGCACAGTGTAGTACATAGTATATGAGTGAGTTGCACTGAAAAACTTAGAATATAAGAAACGCACAGTGTAGTACATAGTATATGAGTGAGTTGCACTGAAAAACTTAGAATATAAGAAACGCACAGTGTAGTACATAGTATATGAGTGAGTTGCACTGAAAAACTTAGAATTTACTGAAAAACCCGCATTACACGAAATGCACAGTGTAGTACATAGTATATGAGTGAGTTGCACTGAAAAACTTAGAATATAAGAAACGCACAGTGTAGTACATAGTATATGAGTGAGTTGCACTGAAAAACTTAGAATATAAGAAACGCACAGTGTAGTACATAGTATATGAGTGAGTTGCACTGAAAAACTTAGAATATAAGAAACGAACAGTGTAGTACATAGTATATGAGTGAGTTGCACTGAAAAACTTAGAATATAAGAAACGCACAGTGTAGTACATAGTATATGAGTGAGTTGCACTGAAAAACTTAGAATATAAGAAACGCACAGTGTAGTACATAGTATATGAGTGAGTTGCACTGAAAAACTTAGAATTTACTGAAAAACCCGCATTACACGAAATGCACAGTGTAGTATATAGTATATGAGTGAGTTGCACTGAAAAACTTAGAATATAAGAAACGCACAGTGTAGTACATAGTATATGAGTGAGTTGCACTGAAAAACTTAGAATTTACTGAAAAACCCGCATTACACGAAATGCACAGTGTAGTACATAGTATATGAGTGAGTTGCACTGAAAAACTTAGAATATAAGAAACGCACATTGTAGTACATAGTGTATGAGTGAGTTGCACTGAAAAATTTAGATTTTAAGAAACGCACAGTGTATTACATAGTATATGAGTGAGTTGCACTGAAAAAATTAGAATATAAAAAAAGCACAGTGTAGTACATAGTATATGAGTAATTTGCACTGAAAAACTTAGAATATAAGAAACGCACAGTGTAGTACATAGTACATGAGTGAGTTGCACTGAAAAACTTAGAATATAAGAAACGCACAGTGTAGTACATAGTATATGAGTGAGTTGCACTGAAAAACTCAGAATTTACTGAAAAACCAGCATTACACGAAATGCACAGTGTAGTACATAGTATATGAGTGAGTTGCACTGAAAAACTTAGAATATAAGAAACGCACATTGTAGTACATAGTATATGAGTGAGTTGCACTGAAAAACTTAGAATATAAGAAACGCACAGTGTAGTACATAGTATATGAGTGAGTTGCACTGAAAAACTTAGAATATAAGAAACGCACAGTGTAGTACATAGTATATGAGTGAGTTGCACTGAAAAACTTAGAATTTACTGAAAAACCCGCATTACACGAATTGCACAGTGTAGTATATAGTATATGAGTGAGTTTCACTGAAAAACTTAGAATATAAGAAACGCACAGTGTAGTACATAGTATATGAGTGAGTTGCACTGAAAAACTTAGAATTTACTGAAAAACCCGCATTACACGAAATGCACAGTGTAGTACATAGTATATGAGTGAGTTGCACTGAAAAACTTAGAATATAAGAAACGCACATTGTAGTACATAGTGTATGAGTGAGTTGCACTGAAAAACTTAGAATTTACTGAAAAACCCGCATTACATGAAATGCACAGTGTAGTACATAGTATATGAGTGAGTTGCACTGAAAAACTTAGAATATAAGAAACGCACAGTGTAGTACATAGTATATGAGTGAGTTGCACTGAAAAACTTAGAATATAAGAAACGCACAGTGTAGTACATAGTATATGAGTGAGTTGCACTGAAAAACTTAGAATTTTAGAAACACACAGTGTAGTACATAGTATATGAGTGAGTTGCACTGAAAAACTTAGAATTTAAGAAACGCACAGTGTAGTACATAGTATATGAGTGAGTTGCACTGAAAAACTTAGAATATAAGAAACGCACAGTGTAGTACATAGTATATGAGTGAGTTGCACTGAAAAACTTAGAATATAAGAAACGAACAGTGTAGTACATAGTATATGAGTGAGTTGCACTGAAAAACTTAGAATATAAGAAACGCACAGTGTAGTACATAGTATATGAGTGAGTTGCACTGAAAAACTTAGAATTTACTGAAAAACCCGCATTACACGAAATGCACAGTGTAGTATATAGTATATGAGTGAGTTGCACTGAAAAACTTTGAATATAAGAAACGCACAGTGTAGTACATAGTATATGAGTGAGTTGCACTGAAAAACTTAGAATTTACTGAAAAACCCGCATTACACGAAATGCACAGTGTAGTACATAGAATATGAGTGAGTTGCACTGAAAAACTTAGAATATAAGAAACGCACATTGTAGTACATAGTGTATGAGTGAGTTGCACTGAAAAACTTAGAATTTAAGAAACGCACAGTGTAGTACATAGGATATGAGTGAGTTGCACTGAAAAACTTAGAATATAAGAAAAGCACAGTGTAGTACATAGTATATGAGTGAGTTGCACTGAAAAACTTAGAATATAAGAAACGCACAGTGTAGTACATAGTATATGAGTGAGTTGCACTGAAAAACTTAGAATATAAGAAACGCACAGTGTAGTACATAGTATATGAGTGAGTTGCACTGAAAAACTTAGAATTTACTGAAAAACCCGCATTACACGAAATGCACAGTGTAGTACATAGTATATGAGTGAGTTGCACTGAAAAACTTAGAATATAAGAAACGAACAGTGTAGTACATAGTATATGAGTGAGTTGCACTGAAAAACTTAGAATATAAGAAACGCACAGTGTAGTACATAGTATATGAGTGAGTTGCACTGAAAAACTTAGAATATAAGAAACGCACAGTGTAGTACATAGTATATGAGTGAGTTGCACTGAAAAACTTAGAATTTACTGAAAAACCCGCATTACACGAAATGCCCAGTGTAGTATATAGTATATGAGTGAGTTGCACTGAAAAACTTAGAATATAAGAAACGCACAGTGTAGTACATAGTATATGAGTGAGTTGCACTGAAAAACTTAGAATTTACTGAAAAACCCGCATTACACGAAATGCACAGTGTAGTACATAGTATATGAGTGAGTTGCACTGAAAAACTTAGAATATAAGAAACGCACATTGTAGTACATAGTGTATGAGTGAGTTGCACTGAAAAACTTAGAATATAAGAAACGCACAGTGTAGTACATAGTATATGAGTGAGTTGCACTGAAAAACTTAGAATTTACTGAAAAACCCGCATTACACGAAATGCACAGTGTAGTACATAGTATATGAGTGAGTTGCACTGAAAAACTTAGAATATAAGAAACGCACACTGTAGTACATAGTATATGAGTGAGTTTCACTGAAAAATTTAGAATATAAGAAACGCACAGTGTAGTACATAGTATATGAGTGAGTTGCACTGAAAAACTTAGAATTTAAGAAACGCACAGTGTAGTACATAGTATATGAGTGAGTTGCACTGAAAAACTTAGAATATAAGAAACGAAAAGTGTAGTACATAGTATATGAGTGAGTTGCACTGAAAAACTTAGAATATAAGAAACGCACAGTGTAATACATAGTATATGAGTGAGTTGCACTGAAAAACTTAGAATTTACTGAAAAACCCGCATTACACGAAATGCACAGTGTAGTATATAGTATATGAGTGAGTTGCACTGAAAAACTTAGAATATAAGAAACGCACAGTGTAGTACATAGTATATGAGTGAGTTGCACTGAAAAACTTAGAATTTACTGAAAAACCCGCATTACACGAAATGCACAGTGTAGTACATAGAATATGAGTGAGTTGCACTGAAAAACTTAGAATATAAGAAACGCACATTGTAGTACATAGTGTATGAGTGAGTTGCACTGAAAAACTTAGAATTTAAGAAACGCACAGTGTAGTACATAGGATATGAGTGAGTTGCACTGAAAAACTTAGAATATAAGAAAAGCACAGTGTAGTACATAGTATATGAGTGAGTTGCACTGAAAAACTTAGAATATAAGAAACGCACAGTGTAGTACATAGTATATGAGTGAGTTGCACTGAAAAACTTAGAATATAAGAAACGCACAGTGTAGTACATAGTATATGAGTGAGTTGCACTGAAAAACTTAGAATTTACTGAAAAACCCGCATTACACGAAATGCACAGTGTAGTACATAGTATATGAGTGAGTTGCACTGAAAAACTTAGAATATAAGAAACGCACAGTGTAGTACATAGTATATGAGTGAGTTGCACTGAAAAACTTAGAATATAAGAAACGCACAGTGTAGTACATAGTATATGAGTGAGTTGCACTGAAAAACTTAGAATATAAGAAACGAACAGTGTAGTACATAGTATATGAGTGAGTTGCACTGAAAAACTTAGAATATAAGAAACGCACAGTGTAGTACATAGTATATGAGTGAGTTGCACTGAAAAACTTAGAATATAAGAAACGCACAGTGTAGTACATAGTATATGAGTGAGTTGCACTGAAAAACTTAGAATTTACTGAAAAACCCGCATTACACGAAATGCACAGTGTAGTATATAGTATATGAGTGAGTTGCACTGAAAAACTTAGAATATAAGAAACGCACAGTGTAGTACATAGTATATGAGTGAGTTGCACTGAAAAACTTAGAATTTACTGAAAAACCCGCATTACACGAAATGCACAGTGTAGTACATAGTATATGAGTGAGTTGCACTGAAAAACTTAGAATATAAGAAACGCACATTGTAGTACATAGTGTATGAGTGAGTTGCACTGAAAAATTTAGATTTTAAGAAACGCACAGTGTAGTACATAGTATATGAGTGAGTTGCACTGAAAAAATTAGAATATAAAAAAAGCACAGTGTAGTACATAGTATATGAGTAATTTGCACTGAAAAACTTAGAATATAAGAAACGCACAGTGTAGTACATAGTACATGAG
Organism: Mus caroli; assembly: GCF_978045245.1. Lineage (NCBI taxonomy): Eukaryota > Metazoa > Chordata > Mammalia > Rodentia > Muridae > Mus > Mus caroli. Next base: position 14,466 of record NW_028227734.1, on the reverse strand, counting down.
TGAGTTGCACTGAAAAACTTAGAATATAAGAAACGCACAGTGTAGTACATAGTATATGAGTGAGTTGCACTGAAAAACTCAGAATTTACTGAAAAACCAGCATTACACGAAATGCACAGTGTAGTACATAGTATATGAGTGAGTTGCACTGAAAAACTTAGAATATAAGAAACGCACATTGTAGTACATAGTATATGAGTGAGTTGCACTGAAAAACTTAGAATATAAGAAACGCACAGTGTAGTACATAGTATATGAGTGAGTTGCACTGAAAAACTTAGAATATAAGAAACGCACAGTGTAGTACATAGTATATGAGTGAGTTGCACTGAAAAACTTAGAATTTACTGAAAAACCCGCATTACACGAATTGCACAGTGTAGTATATAGTATATGAGTGAGTTTCACTGAAAAACTTAGAATATAAGAAACGCACAGTGTAGTACATAGTATATGAGTGAGTTGCACTGAAAAACTTAGAATTTACTGAAAAACCCGCATTACACGAAATGCACAGTGTAGTACATAGTATATGAGTGAGTTGCACTGAAAAACTTAGAATATAAGAAACGCACATTGTAGTACATAGTGTATGAGTGAGTTGCACTGAAAAACTTAGAATTTACTGAAAAACCCGCATTACATGAAATGCACAGTGTAGTACATAGTATATGAGTGAGTTGCACTGAAAAACTTAGAATATAAGAAACGCACAGTGTAGTACATAGTATATGAGTGAGTTGCACTGAAAAACTTAGAATATAAGAAACGCACAGTGTAGTACATAGTATATGAGTGAGTTGCACTGAAAAACTTAGAATTTTAGAAACACACAGTGTAGTACATAGTATATGAGTGAGTTGCACTGAAAAACTTAGAATTTAAGAAACGCACAGTGTAGTACATAGTATATGAGTGAGTTGCACTGAAAAACTTAGAATATAAGAAACGCACAGTGTAGTACATAGTATATGAGTGAGTTGCACTGAAAAAATTAGAATATAAGAAACGAACAGTGTAGTACATAGTATATGAGTGAGTTGCACTGAAAAACTTAGAATATAAGAAACGCACAGTGTAGTACATAGTATATGAGTGAGTTGCACTGAAAAACTTAGAATTTACTGAAAAACCCGCATTACACGAAATGCACAGTGTAGTATATAGTATATGAGTGAGTTGCACTGAAAAACTTTGAATATAAGAAACGCACAGTGTAGTACATAGTATATGAGTGAGTTGCACTGAAAAACTTAGAATTTACTGAAAAACCCGCATTACACGAAATGCACAGTGTAGTACATAGAATATGAGTGAGTTGCACTGAAAAACTTAGAATATAAGAAACGCACATTGTAGTACATAGTGTATGAGTGAGTTGCACTGAAAAACTTAGAATTTAAGAAACGCACAGTGTAGTACATAGGATATGAGTGAGTTGCACTGAAAAACTTAGAATATAAGAAAAGCACAGTGTAGTACATAGTATATGAGTGAGTTGCACTGAAAAACTTAGAATATAAGAAACGCACAGTGTAGTACATAGTATATGAGTGAGTTGCACTGAAAAACTTAGAATATAAGAAACGCACAGTGTAGTACATAGTATATGAGTGAGTTGCACTGAAAAACTTAGAATTTACTGAAAAACCCGCATTACACGAAATGCACAGTGTAGTACATAGTATATGAGTGAGTTGCACTGAAAAACTTAGAATATAAGAAACGAACAGTGTAGTACATAGTATATGAGTGAGTTGCACTGAAAAACTTAGAATATAAGAAACGCACAGTGTAGTACATAGTATATGAGTGAGTTGCACTGAAAAACTTAGAATATAAGAAACGCACAGTGTAGTACATAGTATATGAGTGAGTTGCACTGAAAAACTTAGAATTTACTGAAAAACCCGCATTACACGAAATGCCCAGTGTAGTATATAGTATATGAGTGAGTTGCACTGAAAAACTTAGAATATAAGAAACGCACAGTGTAGTACATAGTATATGAGTGAGTTGCACTGAAAAACTTAGAATTTACTGAAAAACCCGCATTACACGAAATGCACAGTGTAGTACATAGTATATGAGTGAGTTGCACTGAAAAACTTAGAATATAAGAAACGCACATTGTAGTACATAGTGTATGAGTGAGTTGCACTGAAAAACTTAGAATATAAGAAACGCACAGTGTAGTACATAGTATATGAGTGAGTTGCACTGAAAAACTTAGAATTTACTGAAAAACCCGCATTACACGAAATGCACAGTGTAGTACATAGTATATGAGTGAGTTGCACTGAAAAACTTAGAATATAAGAAACGCACACTGTAGTACATAGTATATGAGTGAGTTTCACTGAAAAATTTAGAATATAAGAAACGCACAGTGTAGTACATAGTATATGAGTGAGTTGCACTGAAAAACTTAGAATTTAAGAAACGCACAGTGTAGTACATAGTATATGAGTGAGTTGCACTGAAAAACTTAGAATTTACTGAAAAACCCGCATTACACGAAATGCCCAGTGTAGTATATAGTATATGAGTGAGTTGCACTGAAAAACTTAGAATATAAGAAACGCACAGTGTAGTACATAGTATATGAGTGAGTTGCACTGAAAAACTTAGAATTTACTGAAAAACCCGCATTACACGAAATGCACAGTGTAGTACATAGTATATGAGTGAGTTGCACTGAAAAACTTAGAATATAAGAAACGCACATTGTAGTACATAGTGTATGAGTGAGTTGCACTGAAAAACTTAGAATATAAGAAACGCACAGTGTAGTACATAGTATATGAGTGAGTTGCACTGAAAAACTTAGAATTTAAGAAACACACTGTGTAGTACATAGTATATCAGTGAGTTGCACTGAAAAACTTAGAATTTAAGAAACGCACAGTGTAGTACATAGTATATGAGTGAGTTGCACTGAAAAACTTAGAATATAAGAAACGAACAGTGTAGTACATAGTATATGAGTGAGTTGCACTGAAAAACTTAGAATATAAGAAACGCACAGTGTAGTACATAGTATATGAGTGAGTTGCACTGAAAAACTTAGAATTTAAGAAACGCACAGTGTAGTACATAGTATATGAGTGAGTTGCACTGAAAAACTTAGAATTTAAGAAACACACTGTGTAGTACATAGTATATCAGTGAGTTGCACTGAAAAACTTAGAATTTAAGAAACGCACAGTGTAGTACATAGTATATGAGTGAGTTGCACTGAAAAACTTAGAATATAAGAAACGAACAGTGTAGTACATAGTATATGAGTGAGTTGCACTGAAAAACTTAGAATATAAGAAACGCACAGTGTAGTACATAGTATATGAGTGAGTTGCACTGAAAAACTTAGAATTTACTGAAAAACCCGCATTACACGAAATGCACAGTGTAGTATATAGTATATGAGTGAGTTGCACTGAAAAACTTAGAATATAAGAAACGCACAGTGTAGTACATAGTATATGAGTGAGTTGCACTGAAAAACTTAGAATTTACTGAAAAACCCGCATTACACGAAATGCACAGTGTAGTACATAGAATATGAGTGAGTTGCACTGAAAAACTTAGAATATAAGAAACGCACATTGTAGTACATAGTGTATGAGTGAGTTGCACTGAAAAACTTAGAATTTAAGAAACGCACAGTGTAGGACATAGGATATGAGTGAGTTGCACTGAAAAACTTAGAATATAAGAAAAGCACAGTGTAGTACATAGTATATGAGTGAGTTGCACTGAAAAACTTAGAATATAAGAAACGCACAGTGTAGTACATAGTATATGAGTGAGTTGCACTGAAAAACTTAGAATATAAGAAACGCACAGTGTAGTACATAGTATATGAGTGAGTTGCACTGAAAAACTTAGAATTTACTGAAAAACCCGCATTACACGAAATGCACAGTGTAGTACATAGTATATGAGTGAGTTGCACTGAAAAACTTAGAATTTAAGAAACACACAGTGTAGTACATAGTATATGAGTGAGTTGCACTGAAAAACTTAGAATTTAAGAAACGCACAGTGTAGTACATAGTATATGAGTGAGTTGCACTGAAAAACTTAGAATATAAGAAACGCACAGTGTAGTACATAGTATATGAGTGAGTTGCACTGAAAAACTTAGAATTTAAGAAACACACAGTGTAGTACATAGTATATGAGTGAGTTGCACTGAAAAACTTAGAATTTAAGAAACGCACAGTGTAGTACATAGTATATGAGTGAGTTGCACTGAAAAACTTAGAATATAAGAAACGCACAGTGTAGTACATAGTATATGAGTGAGTTGCACTGAAAAACTTAGAATATAAGAAACGAACAGTGTAGTACATAGTATATGAGTGAGTTGCACTGAAAAACTTAGAATATAAGAAACGCACAGTGTAGTACATAGTATATGAGTGAGTTGCACTGAAAAACTTAGAATATAAGAAACGCACAGTGTAGTACATAGTATATGAGTGAGTTGCACTGAAAAACTTAGAATTTACTGAAAAACCCGCATTACACGAAATGCCCAGTGTAGTATATAGTATATGAGTGAGTTGCACTGAAAAACTTAGAATATAAGAAACGCACAGTGTAGTACATAGTATATGAGTGAGTTGCACTGAAAAACTTAGAATTTACTGAAAAACCCGCATTACACGAAATGCACAGTGTAGTACATAGTATATGAGTGAGTTGCACTGAAAAACTTAGAATATAAGAAATGCACATTGTAGTACATAGTGTATGAGTGAGTTGCACTGAAAAACTTAGAATATAAGAAACGCACAGTGTAGTACATAGTATATGAGTGAGTTGCACTGAAAAACTTAGAATTTACTGAAAAACCCGCATTACACGAAATGCACAGTGTAGTACATAGTATATGAGTGAGTTGCACTGAAAAACTTAGAATATAAGAAACGCACACTGTAGTACATAGTATATGAGTGAGTTTCACTGAAAAATTTAGAATATAAGAAACGCACAGTGTAGTACATAGTATATGAGTGAGTTGCACTGAAAAACTTAGAATTTAAGAAACGCACAGTGTAGTACATAGTATATGAGTGAGTTGCACTGAAAAACTTAGAATTTACTGAAAAACCCGCATTACACGAAATGCCCAGTGTAGTATATAGTATATGAGTGAGTTGCACTGAAAAACTTAGAATATAAGAAACGCACAGTGTAGTACATAGTATATGAGTGAGTTGCACTGAAAAACTTAGAATTTACTGAAAAACCCGCATTACACGAAATGCACAGTGTAGTACATAGTATATGAGTGAGTTGCACTGAAAAACTTAGAATATAAGAAACGCACATTGTAGTACATAGTGTATGAGTGAGTTGCACTGAAAAACTTAGAATATAAGAAACGCACAGTGTAGTACATAGTATATGAGTGAGTTGCACTGAAAAACTTAGAATTTACTGAAAAACCCGCATTACACGAAATGCACAGTGTAGTACATAGTATATGAGTGAGTTGCACTGAAAAACTTAGAATATAAGAAACGCACAGTGTAGTACATAGTATATGAGTGAGTTTCACTGAAAAATTTAGAATATAAGAAACGCACAGTGTAGTACATAGTATATGAGTGAGTTGCACTGAAAAACTTAGAATTTAAGAAACGCACAGTGTAGTACATAGTATATGAGTGAGTTGCACTGAAAAACTTAGAATTTAAGAAACACACTGTGTAGTACATAGTATATCAGTGAGTTGCACTGAAAAACTTAGAATTTAAGAAACGCACAGTGTAGTACATAGTATATGAGTGAGTTGCACTGAAAAACTTAGAATATAAGAAACGAACAGTGTAGTACATAGTATATGAGTGAGTTGCACTGAAAAACTTAGAATATAAGAAACGCACAGTGTAGTACATAGTATATGAGTGAGTTGCACTGAAAAACTTAGAATTTACTGAAAAACCCGCATTACACGAAATGCACAGTGTAGTATATAGTATATGAGTGAGTTGCACTGAAAAACTTAGAATATAAGAAACGCACAGTGTAGTACATAGTATATGAGTGAGTTGCACTGAAAAACTTAGAATTTACTGAAAAACCCGCATTACACGAAATGCACAGTGTAGTACATAGAATATGAGTGAGTTGCACTGAAAAACTTAGAATATAAGAAACGCACATTGTAGTACATAGTGTATGAGTGAGTTGCACTGAAAAACTTAGAATTTAAGAAACGCACAGTGTAGTACATAGGATATGAGTGAGTTGCACTGAAAAACTTAGAATATAAGAAAAGCACAGTGTAGTACATAGTATATGAGTGAGTTGCACTGAAAAACTTAGAATATAAGAAACGCACAGTGTAGTACATAGTATATGAGTGAGTTGCACTGAAAAACTTAGAATATAAGAAACGCACAGTGTAGTACATAGTATATGAGTGAGTTGCACTGAAAAACTTAGAATTTACTGAAAAACCCGCATTACACGAAATGCACAGTGTAGTACATAGTATATGAGTGAGTTGCACTGAAAAACTTAGAATTCTGAAACACACAGTGTAGTACATAGTATATGAGTGAGTTGCACTGAAAAACTTAGAATTTAAGAAACGCACAGTGTAGTACATAGTATATGAGTGAGTTGCACTGAAAAACTTAGAATATAAGAAACGCACAGTGTAGTACATAGTATATGAGTGAGTTGCACTGAAAAACTTAGAATATAAGAAACGAACAGTGTAGTACATAGTATATGAGTGAGTTGCACTGAAAAACTTAGAATATAAGAAACGCACAGTGTAGTACATAGTATATGAGTGAGTTGCACTGAAAAACTTAGAATATAAAAAACGCACAGTGTAGTACATAGTATATGAGTGAGTTGCACTGAAAAACTTAGAATTTACTGAAAAACCCGCATTACACGAAATGCCCAGTGTAGTATATAGTATATGAGTGAGTTGCACTGAAAAACTTAGAATATAAGAAACGCACAGTGTAGTACATAGTATATGAGTGAGTTGCACTGAAAAACTTAGAATTTACTGAAAAACCCGCATTACACGAAATGCACAGTGTAGTACATAGTATATGAGTGAGTTGCACTGAAAAACTTAGAATATAAGAAACGCACATTGTAGTACATAGTGTATGAGTGAGTTGCACTGAAAAACTTAGAATATAAGAAACGCACAGTGTAGTACATAGTATATGAGTGAGTTGCACTGAAAAACATAGAATTTACTGAAAAACCCGCATTACACGAAATGCACAGTGTAGTACATAGTATATGAGTGAGTTGCACTGAAAAACTTAGAATATAAGAAACGCACAGTGTAGTACATAGTATATGAGTGAGTTTCACTGAAAAATTTAGAATATAAGAAACGCACACTGTAGTACATAGTATATGAGTGAGTTGCACTGAAAAACTTAGAATTTAAGAAACGCACAGTGTAGTACATAGTATATGAGTGAGTTGCACTGAAAAACTTAGAATTTAAGAAACACACTGTGTAGTACATAGTATATCAGTGAGTTGCACTGAAAAACTTAGAATTTAAGAAACGCACAGTGTAGTACATAGTATATGAGTGAGTTGCACTGAAAAACTTAGAATTTACTGAAAAACCCGCATTACACGAAATGCACAGTGTAGTACATAGTATATGAGTGAGTTGCACTGAAAAACTTAGAATATAAGAAACGCACAGTGTAGTACATAGTATATGAGTGAGTTGCACTGAAAAACTTAGAATATAAGAAACGCACAGTGTAGTACATAGTATATGAGTGAGTTGCACTGAAAAACTTAGAATATAAGAAACGCACAGTGTAGTACATAGTATATGAGTGAGTTGCACTGAAAAACTTAGAATTTAAGAAACACACAGTGTAGTACATAGTATATGAGTGAGTTGCACTGAAAAACTTAGAATTTAAGAAACGCACAGTGTAGTACATAGTATATGAGTGAGTTGCACTGAAAAACTTAGAATATAAGAAACGCACAGTGTAGTACATAGTGTATGAGTGAGTTGCACTGAAAAACTTAGAATATAAGAAACGCACAGTGTAGTACATAGTGTATGAGTGAGTTGCACTGAAAAACTTAGAATATAAGAAACGCACATTGTAGTACATAGTGTATGAGTGAGTTGCACTGAAAAACTTAGAATTTAAGAAACGCACAGTGTAGTACATAGTATATGAGTGAGTTGCACTGAAAAACTTAGAATATAAGAAAAGCACAGTGTAGTACATAGTATATGAGTGAGTTGCACTGAAAAACTTAGAATATAAGAAACGCACAGTGTAGAACATAGTATATGAGTGAGTTGCACTGAAAAACTTAGAATTTACTGAAAAACCAGCATTACACGAAATGCACAGTGTAGTACATAGTATATGAGTGAGTTGCACTGAAAAACTTAGAATATAAGAAACGCACAGTGTAGTACATAGTATATGAGTGAGTTGCACTGAAAAACTTAGAATATAAGAAACGCACAGTGTAGTACATAGTATATGAGTGAGTTGCACTGAAAAACTTAGAATATAAGAAACGCACAGTGTAGTACATAGTATATGAGTGAGTTGCACTGAAAAACTTAGAATATAAGAAACGCACAGTGTAGTACATAGTATATGAGTGAGTTGCACTGAAAAACTTAGAATTTACTGAAAAACCCGCATTACACGAAATGCCCAGTGTAGTATATAGTATATGAGTGAGTTGCACTGAAAAACTTAGAATATAAGAAACGCACAGTGTAGTACATAGTATATGAGTGAGTTGCACTGAAAAACTTAGAATTTACTGAAAAACCCGCATTACACGAAATGCACAGTGTAGTACATAGTATATGAGTGAGTTGCACTGAAAAACTTAGAATATAAGAAACGCACATTGTAGTACATAGTGTATGAGTGAGTTGCACTGAAAAACTTAGAATATAAGAAACGCACAGTGTAGTACATAGTATATGAGTGAGTTGCACTGAAAAACTTAGAATTTACTGAAAAACCCGCATTACACGAAATGCACAGTGTAGTACATAGTATATGAGTGAGTTGCACTGAAAAACTTAGAATATAAGAAACGCACACTGTAGTACATAGTATATGAGTGAGTTTCACTGAAAAATTTAGAATATAAGAAACGCACAGTGTAGTACATAGTATATGAGTGAGTTGCACTGAAAAACTTAGAATTTAAGAAACGCACAGTGTAGTACATAGTATATGAGTGAGTTGCACTGAAAAACTTAGAATTTACTGAAAAACCCGCATTACACGAAATGCCCAGTGTAGTATATAGTATATGAGTGAGTTGCACTGAAAAACTTAGAATATAAGAAACGCACAGTGTAGTACATAGTATATGAGTGAGTTGCACTGAAAAACTTAGAATTTACTGAAAAACCCGCATTACACGAAATGCACAGTGTAGTACATAGTATATGAGTGAGTTGCACTGAAAAACTTAGAATATAAGAAACGCACATTGTAGTACATAGTGTATGAGTGAGTTGCACTGAAAAACTTAGAATATAAGAAACGCACAGTGTAGTACATAGTATATGAGTGAGTTGCACTGAAAAACTTAGAATTTACTGAAAAACCCGCATTACACGAAATGCACAGTGTAGTACATAGTATATGAGTGAGTTGCACTGAAAAACTTAGAATATAAGAAACGCACAGTGTAGTACATAGTATATGAGTGAGTTTCACTGAAAAATTTAGAATATAAGAAACGCACAGTGTAGTACATAGTATATGAGTGAGTTGCACTGAAAAACTTAGAATTTAAGAAACGCACAGTGTAGTACATAGTATATGAGTGAGTTGCACTGAAAAACTTAGAATTTAAGAAACACACTGTGTAGTACATAGTATATCAGTGAGTTGCACTGAAAAACTTAGAATTTAAGAAACGCACAGTGTAGTACATAGTATATGAGTGAGTTGTACTGAAAAACTTAGAATATAAGAAACGCACAGTGTAGTACATAGTATATGAGTGAGTTGCACTGAAAAACTTAGAATATAAGAAACGCACAGTGTAGTACATAGTATATGAGTGAGTTGCACTGAAAAACTTAGAATTTACTGAAAAACCCGCATTACACGAAATGCACAGTGTAGTATATAGTATATGAGTGAGTTGCACTGAAAAACTTAGAATATAAGAAACGCACAGTGTAGTACATAGTATATGAGTGAGTTGCACTGAAAAACTTAGAATTTACTGAAAAACCCGCATTACACGAAATGCACAGTGTAGTACATAGAATATGAGTGAGTTGCACTGAAAAACTTAGAATATAAGAAACGCACATTGTAGTACATAGTGTATGAGTGAGTTGCACTGAAAAACTTAGAATTTAAGAAACGCACAGTGTAGTACATAGGATATGAGTGAGTTGCACTGAAAAACTTAGAATATAAGAAAAGCACAGTGTAGTACATAGTATATGAGTGAGTTGCACTGAAAAACTTAGAATATAAGAAACGCACAGTGTAGTACATAGTATATGAGTGAGTTGCACTGAAAAACTTAGAATATAAGAAACGCACAGTGTAGTACATAGTATATGAGTGAGTTGCACTGAAAAACTTAGAATTTACTGAAAAACCCGCATTACACGAAATGCACAGTGTAGTACATAGTATATGAGTGAGTTGCACTGAAAAACTTAGAATTCTGAAACACACAGTGTAGTACATAGTATATGAGTGAGTTGCACTGAAAAACTTAGAATTTAAGAAACGCACAGTGTAGTACATAGTATATGAGTGAGTTGCACTGAAAAACTTAGAATATAAGAAACGCACAGTGTAGTACATAGTATATGAGTGAGTTGCACTGAAAAACTTAGAATATAAGAAACGAACAGTGTAGTACATAGTATATGAGTGAGTTGCACTGAAAAACTTAGAATATAAGAAACGCACAGTGTAGTACATAGTATATGAGTGAGTTGCACTGAAAAACTTAGAATATAAGAAACGCACAGTGTAGTACATAGTATATGAGTGAGTTGCACTGAAAAACTTAGAATTTACTGAAAAACCCGCATTACACGAAATGCCCAGTGTAGTATATAGTATATGAGTGAGTTGCACTGAAAAACTTAGAATATAAGAAACGCACAGTGTAGTACATAGTATATGAGTGAGTTGCACTGAAAAACTTAGAATTTACTGAAAAACCCGCATTACACGAAATGCACAGTGTAGTACATAGTATATGAGTGAGTTGCACTGAAAAACTTAGAATATAAGAAACGCACATTGTAGTACATAGTGTATGAGTGAGTTGCACTGAAAAACTTAGAATATAAGAAACGCACAGTGTAGTACATAGTATATGAGTGAGTTGCACTGAAAAACATAGAATTTACTGAAAAACCCGCATTACACGAAATGCACAGTGTAGTACATAGTATATGAGTGAGTTGCACTGAAAAACTTAGAATATAAGAAACGCACAGTGTAGTACATAGTATATGAGTGAGTTTCACTGAAAAATTTAGAATATAAGAAACGCACAGTGTAGTACATAGTATATGAGTGAGTTGCACTGAAAAACTTAGAATTTAAGAAACGCACAGTGTAGTACATAGTATATGAGTGAGTTGCACTGAAAAACTTAGAATTTAAGAAACACACAGTGTAGTACATAGTATATGAGTGAGTTGCACTGAAAAACTTAGAATTTAAGAAACGCACAGTGTAGTACATAGTATATGAGTGAGTTGCACTGAAAAACTTAGAATATAAGAAACGCACAGTGTAGTACATAGTGTATGAGTGAGTTGCACTGAAAAACTTAGAATATAAGAAACGCACAGTGTAGTACATAGTGTATGAGTGAGTTGCACTGAAAAACTTAGAATATAAGAAACGCACATTGTAGTACATAGTGTATGAGTGAGTTGCACTGAAAAACTTAGAATTTAAGAAACGCACAGTGTAGTACATAGTATATGAGTGAGTTGCACTGAAAAACTTAGAATATAAGAAAAGCACAGTGTAGTACATAGTATATGAGTGAGTTGCACTGAAAAACTTAGAATATAAGAAACGCACAGTGTAGAACATAGTATATGAGTGAGTTGCACTGAAAAACTTAGAATTTACTGAAAAACCAGCATTACACGAAATGCACAGTGTAGTACATAGTATATGAGTGAGTTGCACTGAAAAACTTAGAATATAAGAAACGCACAGTGTAGTACATAGTATATGAGTGAGTTGCACTGAAAAACTTAGAATATAAGAAACGCACAGTGTAGTACATAGTATATGAGTGAGTTGCACTGAAAAACTTAGAATATAAGAAACGCACAGTGTAGTACATAGTATATGAGTGAGTTGCACTGAAAAACTTAGAATATAAGAAACGCACAGTGTAGTACATAGTATATGAGTGAGTTGCACTGAAAAACTTAGAATTTACTGAAAAACCCGCATTACACGAAATGCCCAGTGTAGTATATAGTATATGAGTGAGTTGCACTGAAAAACTTAGAATATAAGAAACGCACAGTGTAGTACATAGTATATGAGTGAGTTGCACTGAAAAACTTAGAATTTACTGAAAAAACCCGCATTACACGAAATGCACAGTGTAGTACATAGTATATGAGTGAGTTGCACTGAAAAACTTAGAATATAAGAAACGCACATTGTAGTACATAGTGTATGAGTGAGTTGCACTGAAAAACTTAGAATATAAGAAACGCACAGTGTAGTACATAGTATATGAGTGAGTTGCACTGAAAAACTTAGAATTTACTGAAAAACCCCGCATTACACGAAATGCACAGTGTAGTACATAGTATATGAGTGAGTTGCACTGAAAAACTTAGAATATAAGAAACGCACACTGTAGTACATAGTATATGAGTGAGTTTCACTGAAAAATTTAGAATATAAGAAACGCACAGTGTAGTACATAGTATATGAGTGAGTTGCACTGAAAAACTTAGAATTTAAGAAACGCACAGTGTAGTACATAGTATATGAGTGAGTTGCACTGAAAAACTTAGAATTTACTGAAAAACCCGCATTACACGAAATGCCCAGTGTAGTATATAGTATATGAGTGAGTTGCACTGAAAAACTTAGAATATAAGAAACGCACAGTGTAGTACATAGTATATGAGTGAGTTGCACTGAAAAACTTAGAATTTACTGAAAAACCCGCATTACACCGAAATGCACAGTGTAGTACATAGTATATGAGTGAGTTGCACTGAAAAACTTAGAATATAAGAAACGCACATTGTAGTACATAGTGTATGAGTGAGTTGCACTGAAAAACTTAGAATATAAGAAACGCACAGTGTAGTACATAGTATATGAGTGAGTTGCACTGAAAAACTTAGAATTTACTGAAAAACCCGCATTACACGAAATGCACAGTGTAGTACATAGTATATGAGTGAGTTGCACTGAAAAACTTAGAATATAAGAAACGCACAGTGTAGTACATAGTATATGAGTGAGTTTCACTGAAAAATTTAGAATATAAGAAACGCACAGTGTAGTACATAGTATATGAGTGAGTTGCACTGAAAAACTTAGAATTTAAGAAACGCACAGTGTAGTACATAGTATATGAGTGAGTTGCACTGAAAAACTTAGAATTTAAGAAACACACTGTGTAGTACATAGTATATCAGTGAGTTGCACTGAAAAACTTAGAATTTAAGAAACGCACAGTGTAGTACATAGTATATGAGTGAGTTGCACTGAAAAACTTAGAATATAAGAAACGCACAGTGTAGTACATAGTATATGAGTGAGTTGCACTGAAAAAACTTAGAATATAAGAAACGCACAGTGTAGTACATAGTATATGAGTGAGTTGCACTGAAAAACTTAGAATTTACTGAAAAACCCGCATTACACGAAATGCACAGTGTAGTATATAGTATATGAGTGAGTTGCACTGAAAAACTTAGAATATAAGAAACGCACAGTGTAGTACATAGTATATGAGTGAGTTGCACTGAAAAACTTAGAATTTTACTGAAAAACCCGCATTACACGAAATGCACAGTGTAGTACATAGAATATGAGTGAGTTGCACTGAAAAACTTAGAATATAAGAAACGCACATTGTAGTACATAGTGTATGAGTGAGTTGCACTGAAAAACTTAGAATTTAAGAAACGCACAGTGTAGTACATAGGATATGAGTGAGTTGCACTGAAAAAAACTTAGAATATAAGAAAAGCACAGTGTAGTACATAGTATATGAGTGAGTTGCACTGAAAAACTTAGAATATAAGAAACGCACAGTGTAGTACATAGTATACTGAGTGAGTTGCACTGAAAAACTTAGAATATAAGAAACGCACAGTGTAGTACATAGTATATGAGTGAGTTGCACTGAAAAACTTAGAATTTACTGAAAAACCCGCATTACACGAAATGCACAGTGTAGTACATA
>NW_028227733.1:56628-84342 GCF_978045245.1 Mus caroli | reverse complement strand
AAAACCCGCATTAGACGAAATGCACAGTGTAGTACATTGTATATGAGTGAGTTGCACTGAAAAACTTAGAATTTACTGAAAAACCCGCATTAGACGAAATGCACAGTGTAGTACATTGTATATGAGTGAGTTGCACTGAAAAACTTAGAATTTACTGAAAAACCCGCATTAGACGAAATTGCACAGTGTAGTACATTGTATATGAGTGAGTTGCACTGAAAAACTTAGAATTTACTGAAAAACCCGCATTAGACGAAATGCACAGTGTAGTACATAGTATATGAGTGAGTTGCACTGAAAAACTTAGAATTTACTGAAAAACCCGCATTAGACGAAATGCACAGTGTAGTACATTGTATATGAGTGAGTTGCACTGAAAAACTTAGAATTTACTGAAAAACCCGCATTAGACGAAATGCACAGTGTAGTACATTGTATATGAGTGAGTTGCACTGAAAAACTTAGAATTTACTGAAAAACCCGCATTAGACGAAATGCACAGTGTAGTACATTGTATATGAGTGAGTTGCACTGAAAAACTTAGAATTTACTGAAAAACCCGCATTAGACGAAATGCACAGTGTAGTACATTGTATATGAGTGAGTTGCACTGAAAAACTTAGAATTTACTGAAAAACCCGCATTAGACGAAATGCACAGTGTAGTACATTGTATATGAGTGAGTTGCACTGAAAAACTTAGAATTTACTGAAAAACCCGCATTAGACGAAATGCACAGTGTAGTACATTGTATATGAGTGAGTTGCACTGAAAACTTAGAATTTACTGAAAAACCCGCATTAGACGAAATGCACAGTGTAGTACATTGTATATGAGTGAGTTGCACTGAAAAACTTAGAATTTACTGAAAAACCCGCATTAGACGAAATGCACACTGTAGTACATTGTATATGAGTGAGTTGCACTGAAAAACTTAGAATTTACTGAAAAACCCGCATTAGACGAAATGCACAGTGTAGTACATTGTATATGAGTGAGTTGCACTGAAAAACTTAGAATT
This sequence comes from Mus caroli, assembly GCF_978045245.1. Taxonomy (NCBI): domain Eukaryota; kingdom Metazoa; phylum Chordata; class Mammalia; order Rodentia; family Muridae; genus Mus; species Mus caroli. The sequence continues at coordinate 83,321 of NW_028227733.1, read as the reverse complement.
TACTGAAAAACCCGCATTAGACGAAATGCACAGTGTAGTACATTGTATATGAGTGAGTTGCACTGAAAAACTTAGAATTTACTGAAAAACCCGCATTAGACGAAATGCACAGTGTAGTACATTGTATATGAGTGAGTTGCACTGAAAAACTTAGAATTTACTGAAAAACCCGCATTAGACGAAATGCACAGTGTAGTACATTGTATATGAGTGAGTTGCACTGAAAAACTTAGAATTTACTGAAAAACCCGCATTAGACGAAATGCACAGTGTAGTACATTGTATATGAGTGAGTTGCACTGAAAAACTTAGAATTTACTGAAAAACCCGCATTAGACGAAATGCACAGTGTAGTACATTGTATATGAGTGAGTTGCACTGAAAAACTTAGAATTTACTGAAAAACCCGCTTTAGACGAAATGTACAGTGTAGTACATAGTATATAAGTGAGTTGCACTGAAAAACTTAGAATTTACTGAAAAACCCGCATTAGACGAAATGCACAGTGTAGTACATAGTATATGAGTGAGTTGCACTGAAAAACTTAGAATTTACTGAAAAACCCGCATTAGACGAAATGCACAGTGTAGTACATTGTATATGAGTGAGTTGCACTGAAAAACTTAGAATTTACTGAAAAACCCGCAATAGACGAAATGCACAGTGTAGTACCTTGTATATGAGTGAGTTGCACTGAAAAACTTAGAATTTACTGAAAAACCCGCATTAGACGAAATGCACAGTGTAGTACATTGTATATGAGTGAGTTGTACTGAAAAACTTAGAATTTACTGAAAAACCCGCATTAGACGAAATGCACAGTGTAGTACATTGTATATGAGTGAGTTGCTCTGAAAAACTTAGAATTTAATGAAAAACCCGCATTAGACGAAATGCACAGTGTAGTACATTGTATATGAGTGAGTTGCACTGAAAAACTTAGAATTTACTGAAAAACCCGCATTAGACGAAATGCACAGTGTAGTACATTGTATATGAGTGAGTTGCACTGAAAAACTTAGAATTTACTGAAAAACCCGCATTAGACGAAATGCACAGTGTAGTACATTGTATATGAGTGAGTTGCACTGAAAAACTTAGAATTTACTGAAAAACCCGCATTAGACGAAATGCACAGTGTAGTACATTGTATATGAGTGAGTTGCACTGAAAAACTTAGAATTTACTGAAAAACCCGCATTAGACGAAATGCACAGTGTAGTACATAGTATATGAGTGAGTTGCACTGAAAAACTTAGAATTTACTGAAAAACCCGCATTAGACGAAATGCACAGTGTAGTACATAGTATATGAGTGAGTTGCACTGAAAAACTTAGAATTTATTGAAAAACCCGCATTAGACGAAATGCACACTGTAGTACATTGTATATGAGTGAGTTGCACTGAAAAACTTAGAATTTACTGAAAAACCCGCATTAGACGAAATGCACAGTGTAGTACATTGTATATGAGTGAGTTGCACTGAAAAACTTAGAATTTACTGAAAAACCCGCATTAGACGAAATGCACAGTGTAGTACATTGTATATGAGTGAGTTGCACTGAAAAACTTAGAATTTACTGAAAAACCCGCATTAGACGAAATGCACAGTGTAGTACATTGTATATGAGTGAGTTGCACTGAAAAACTTAGAATTTACTGAAAAACCCGCATTAGACGAAATGCACAGTGTAGTACATTGTATATGAGTGAGTTGCACTGAAAAACTTAGAATTTACTGAAAAACCCGCATTAGACGAAATGCACAGTGTAGTACATTGTATATGAGTGAGTTGCACTGAAAAACTTAGAATTTACTGAAAAACCCGCATTAGACGAAATGCACACTGTAGTACATTGTATATGAGAGAGTTGCACTGAAAAACTTAGAATTTACTGAAAAACCCGCATTAGACGAAATGCACACTGTAGTACATTGTATATGAGTGAGTTGCACTGAAAAACTTAGAATTTACTGAAAAACCCGCATTAGACGAAATGCACAGTGTAGTACATTGAATATGAGTGAGTTGCACTGAAAAACTTAGAATTTACTGAAAAACCCGCATTAGACGAAATGCACAGTGTAGTACATTGTATATGAGTGAGTTGCACTGAAAAACTTAGAATTTACTGAAAAACCCGCATTAGACGAAATGCACAGTGTAGTACATTGTATATGAGTGAGTTGCACTGAAAAACTTAGAATTTACTGAAAAACCCGCATTAGACGAAATGCACAGTGTAGTACATTGTATATGAGTGAGTTGCACTGAAAAACTTAGAATTTACTGAAAAACCCGCATTAGACGAAATGCACAGTGTAGTACATTGTATATGAATGAGTTGCACTGAAAAACTTAGAATTTACAGAAAAACCAGCATTAGACGAAATGCACAGTGTAGTACATAGTATATGAGTGAGTTGCATTGAAAAACTTAGAATTTACTGAAAAACCCGCATTAGACGAAATGCACAGTGTAGTACATTGTATATGAGTGAGTTGCACTGAAAAACTTAGAATTTACTGAAAAACCCGCATTAGACGAAATGCACAGTGTAGTACATTGTATATGAGTGAGTTGCACTGAAAAACTTAGAATTTACTGAAAAACCCGCATTAGACGAAATGCACAGTGTAGTACATAGTATATGAGTGAGTTGCACTGAAAAACTTAGAATTTACTGAAAAACCCGCATTAGACGAAATGCACAGTGTAGTACATAGTATATGAGTGCATTGCACTGAAAAACTTAGATTTACTGAAAAACCCGCATTAGACGAAATGCACACTGTAGTACATTGTATATGAGAGAGTTGCACTGAAAAACTTAGAATTTACTGAAAAACCCGCATTAGACGAAATGCACAGTGTAGTACATTGTATATGAGTGAGTTGCACTGAAAAACTTAGAATTTACTGAAAAACCCGCATTAGACGAAATGCACAGTGTAGTACATTGAATATGAGTGAGTTGCACTGAAAAACTTAGAATTTACTGAAAAACCCACATTAGACGAAATGCACAGTGTAGTACATTGTATATGAGTGAGTTGCACTGAAAAACTTAGAATTTACTGAAAAACCCGCATTAGACAAAATGCACAGTGTAGTACATTGTATATGAGTGAGTTGCACTGAAAAACTTAGAATTTACTGAAAACCCCGCATTAGACGAAATGCACAGTGTAGTACATTGTATATGAGTGAGTTGCAGTGAAAAACTTAGAATTTACTGAAAAACCCGCATTAGACGAAATGCACAGTGTAGTATATTGTATATGAGTGAGTTGCACTGAAAAACTTAGAATTTACTGAAAAACCCGCTTTAGACGAAATGTACAGTGTAGTACATAGTATATAAGTGAGTTGCACTGAAAAACTTAGAATTTACTGAAAAACCCGCATTAGACGAAATGCACAGTGTAGTACATAGTATATGAGTGAGTTGCACTGAAAAACTTAGAATTTACTGAAAAACCCGCATTAGACGAAATGCACAGTGTAGTACCTTGTATATGAGTGAGTTGCACTGAAAAACTTAGAATTTACTGAAAAACCCGCATTAGACGAAATGCACAGTGTAGTACATTGTATATGAGTGAGTTGTACTGAAAAACTTAGAATTTACTGAAAAACCCGCATTAGACGAAATGCACAGTGTAGTACATTGTATATGAGTGAGTTGCTCTGAAAAACTTAGAATTTAATGAAAAACCCGCATTAGACGAAATGCACAGTGTAGTACATTGTATATGAGTGAGTTGCACTGAAAAACTTAGAATTTACTGAAAAACCCGCATTAGACGAAATGCACAGTGTAGTACATTGTATATGAGTGAGTTGCACTGAAAAACTTAGAATTTACTGAAAAACCCGCATTAGACGAAATGCACAGTGTAGTACATTGTATATGAGTGAGTTGCACTGAAAAACTTAGAATTTACTGAAAAACCCGCATTAGACGAAATGCACAGTGTAGTACATTGTATATGAGTGAGTTGCACTGAAAAACTTAGAATTTACTGAAAAACCCGCATTAGACGAAATGCACAGTGTAGTACATAGTATATGAGTGAGTTGCACTGAAAAACTTAGAATTTACTGAAAAACCCGCATTAGACGAAATGCACAGTGTAGTACATAGTATATGAGTGAGTTGCACTGAAAAACTTAGAATTTACTGAAAAACCCGCATTAGACGAAATGCACACTGTAGTACATTGTATATGAGTGAGTTGCACTGAAAAACTTAGAATTTACTGAAAAACCCGCATTAGACGAAATGCACAGTGTAGTACATTGTATATGAGTGAGTTGCACTGAAAAACTTAGAATTTACTGAAAAACCCGCATTAGACGAAATGCACAGTGTAGTACATTGTATATGAGTGAGTTGCACTGAAAAACTTGGAATTTACTGAAAAACCCGCATTAGACGAAATGCACAGTGTAGTACATTGTATATGAGTGAGTTGCACTGAAAAACTTAGAATTTACTGAAAAACCCGCATTAGAGGAAATGCACAGTGTAGTACATTGTATATGAGTGAGTTGCACTGAAAAACTTAGAATTTACTGAAAAACCCGCATTAGACGAAATGCACAGTGTAGTACATTGTATATGAGTGAGTTGCACTGAAAAACTTAGAATTTACTGAAAAACCCGCATTAGACGAAATGCACACTGTAGTACATTGTATATGAGAGAGTTGCACTGAAAAACTTAGAATTTACTGAAAAACCCGCATTAGACGAAATGCACACTGTAGTACATTGTATATGAGTGAGTTGCACTGAAAAACTTAGAATTTACTGAAAAACCCGCATTAGACGAAATGCACAGTGTAGTACATTGAATATGAGTGAGTTGCACTGAAAAACTTAGAATTTACTGAAAAACCCGCATTAGACGAAATGCACAGTGTAGTACATTGTATATGAGTGAGTTGCACTGAAAAACTTAGAATTTACTGAAAAACCCGCATTAGACGAAATGCACAGTGTAGTACATTGTATATGAGTGAGTTGCACTGAAAAACTTAGAATTTACTGAAAAACCCGCATTAGACGAAATGCACAGTGTAGTACATTGTATATGAGTGAGTTGCACTGAAAAACTTAGAATTTACTGAAAAACCCGCATTAGACGAAATGCACAGTGTAGTACATTGTATATGAGTGAGTTGCACTGAAAAACTTAGAATTTACTGAAAAACCCGCTTTAGACGAAATGTACAGTGTAGTACATAGTATATAAGTGAGTTGCACTGAAAAACTTAGAATTTACTGAAAAACCCGCATTAGACGAAATGCACAGTGTAGTACATAGTATATGAGTGAGTTGCACTGAAAAACTTAGAATTTACTGAAAAACCCGCATTAGACGAAATGCACAGTGTAGTACATTGTATATGAGTGAGTTGCACTGAAAAACTTAGAATTTACTGAAAAACCCGCAATAGACGAAATGCACAGTGTAGTACCTTGTATATGAGTGAGTTGCACTGAAAAACTTAGAATTTACTGAAAAACCCGCATTAGACGAAATGCACAGTGTAGTACATTGTATATGAGTGAGTTGTACTGAAAAACTTAGAATTTACTGAAAAACCCGCATTAGACGAAATGCACAGTGTAGTACATTGTATATGAGTGAGTTGCTCTGAAAAACTTAGAATTTAATGAAAAACCCGCATTAGACGAAATGCACAGTGTAGTACATTGTATATGAGTGAGTTGCACTGAAAAACTTAGAATTTACTGAAAAACCCGCATTAGACGAAATGCACAGTGTAGTACATTGTATATGAGTGAGTTGCACTGAAAAACTTAGAATTTACTGAAAAACCCGCATTAGACGAAATGCACAGTGTAGTACATTGTATATGAGTGAGTTGCACTGAAAAACTTAGAATTTACTGAAAAACCCGCATTAGACGAAATGCACAGTGTAGTACATTGTATATGAGTGAGTTGCACTGAAAAACTTAGAATTTACTGAAAAACCCGCATTAGACGAAATGCACAGTGTAGTACATAGTATATGAGTGAGTTGCACTGAAAAACTTAGAATTTACTGAAAAACCCGCATTAGACGAAATGCACAGTGTAGTACATAGTATATGAGTGAGTTGCACTGAAAAACTTAGAATTTATTGAAAAACCCGCATTAGACGAAATGCACACTGTAGTACATTGTATATGAGTGAGTTGCACTGAAAAACTTAGAATTTACTGAAAAACCCGCATTAGACGAAATGCACAGTGTAGTACATTGTATATGAGTGAGTTGCACTGAAAAACTTAGAATTTACTGAAAAACCCGCATTAGACGAAATGCACAGTGTAGTACATTGTATATGAGTGAGTTGCACTGAAAAACTTAGAATTTACTGAAAAACCCGCATTAGACGAAATGCACAGTGTAGTACATTGTATATGAGTGAGTTGCACTGAAAAACTTAGAATTTACTGAAAAACCCGCATTAGACGAAATGCACAGTGTAGTACATTGTATATGAGTGAGTTGCACTGAAAAACTTAGAATTTACTGAAAAACCCGCATTAGACGAAATGCACAGTGTAGTACATTGTATATGAGTGAGTTGCACTGAAAAACTTAGAATTTACTGAAAAACCCGCATTAGACGAAATGCACACTGTAGTACATTGTATATGAGAGAGTTGCACTGAAAAACTTAGAATTTACTGAAAAACCCGCATTAGACGAAATGCACACTGTAGTACATTGTATATGAGTGAGTTGCACTGAAAAACTTAGAATTTACTGAAAAACCCGCATTAGACGAAATGCACAGTGTAGTACATTGAATATGAGTGAGTTGCACTGAAAAACTTAGAATTTACTGAAAAACCCGCATTAGACGAAATGCACAGTGTAGTACATTGTATATGAGTGAGTTGCACTGAAAAACTTAGAATTTACTGAAAAACCCGCATTAGACGAAATGCACAGTGTAGTACATTGTATATGAGTGAGTTGCACTGAAAAACTTAGAATTTACTGAAAAACCCGCATTAGACGAAATGCACAGTGTAGTACATTGTATATGAGTGAGTTGCACTGAAAAACTTAGAATTTACTGAAAAACCCGCATTAGACGAAATGCACAGTGTAGTACATTGTATATGAATGAGTTGCACTGAAAAACTTAGAATTTACAGAAAAACCAGCATTAGACGAAATGCACAGTGTAGTACATAGTATATGAGTGAGTTGCATTGAAAAACTTAGAATTTACTGAAAAACCCGCATTAGACGAAATGCACAGTGTAGTACATTGTATATGAGTGAGTTGCACTGAAAAACTTAGAATTTACTGAAAAACCCGCATTAGACGAAATGCACAGTGTAGTACATTGTATATGAGTGAGTTGCACTGAAAAACTTAGAATTTACTGAAAAACCCGCATTAGACGAAATGCACAGTGTAGTACATAGTATATGAGTGAGTTGCACTGAAAAACTTAGAATTTACTGAAAAACCCGCATTAGACGAAATGCACAGTGTAGTACATAGTATATGAGTGCATTGCACTGAAAAACTTAGAATTTACTGAAAAACCCGCATTAGACGAAATGCACACTGTAGTACATTGTATATGAGAGAGTTGCACTGAAAAACTTAGAATTTACTGAAAAACCCGCATTAGACGAAATGCACAGTGTAGTACATTGTATATGAGTGAGTTGCACTGAAAAACTTAGAATTTACTGAAAAACCCGCATTAGACGAAATGCACAGTGTAGTACATTGAATATGAGTGAGTTGCACTGAAAAACTTAGAATTTACTGAAAAACCCACATTAGACGAAATGCACAGTGTAGTACATTGTATATGAGTGAGTTGCACTGAAAAACTTAGAATTTACTGAAAAACCCGCATTAGACAAAATGCACAGTGTAGTACATTGTATATGAGTGAGTTGCACTGAAAAACTTAGAATTTACTGAAAACCCCGCATTAGACGAAATGCACAGTGTAGTACATTGTATATGAGTGAGTTGCAGTGAAAAACTTAGAATTTACTGAAAAACCCGCATTAGACGAAATGCACAGTGTAGTATATTGTATATGAGTGAGTTGCACTGAAAAACTTAGAATTTACTGAAAAACCCGCTTTAGACGAAATGTACAGTGTAGTACATAGTATATAAGTGAGTTGCACTGAAAAACTTAGAATTTACTGAAAAACCCGCATTAGACGAAATGCACAGTGTAGTACATAGTATATGAGTGAGTTGCACTGAAAAACTTAGAATTTACTGAAAAACCCGCATTAGACGAAATGCACAGTGTAGTACCTTGTATATGAGTGAGTTGCACTGAAAAACTTAGAATTTACTGAAAAACCCGCATTAGACGAAATGCACAGTGTAGTACATTGTATATGAGTGAGTTGTACTGAAAAACTTAGAATTTACTGAAAAACCCGCATTAGACGAAATGCACAGTGTAGTACATTGTATATGAGTGAGTTGCTCTGAAAAACTTAGAATTTAATGAAAAACCCGCATTAGACGAAATGCACAGTGTAGTACATTGTATATGAGTGAGTTGCACTGAAAAACTTAGAATTTACTGAAAAACCCGCATTAGACGAAATGCACAGTGTAGTACATTGTATATGAGTGAGTTGCACTGAAAAACTTAGAATTTACTGAAAAACCCGCATTAGACGAAATGCACAGTGTAGTACATTGTATATGAGTGAGTTGCACTGAAAAACTTAGAATTTACTGAAAAACCCGCATTAGACGAAATGCACAGTGTAGTACATTGTATATGAGTGAGTTGCACTGAAAAACTTAGAATTTACTGAAAAACCCGCATTAGACGAAATGCACAGTGTAGTACATAGTATATGAGTGAGTTGCACTGAAAAACTTAGAATTTACTGAAAAACCCGCATTAGACGAAATGCACAGTGTAGTACATAGTATATGAGTGAGTTGCACTGAAAAACTTAGAATTTACTGAAAAACCCGCATTAGACGAAATGCACACTGTAGTACATTGTATATGAGTGAGTTGCACTGAAAAACTTAGAATTTACTGAAAAACCCGCATTAGACGAAATGCACAGTGTAGTACATTGTATATGAGTGAGTTGCACTGAAAAACTTAGAATTTACTGAAAAACCCGCATTAGACGAAATGCACAGTGTAGTACATTGTATATGAGTGAGTTGCACTGAAAAACTTGGAATTTACTGAAAAACCCGCATTAGACGAAATGCACAGTGTAGTACATTGTATATGAGTGAGTTGCACTGAAAAACTTAGAATTTACTGAAAAACCCGCATTAGAGGAAATGCACAGTGTAGTACATTGTATATGAGTGAGTTGCACTGAAAAACTTAGAATTTACTGAAAAACCCGCATTAGACGAAATGCACAGTGTAGTACATTGTATATGAGTGAGTTGCACTGAAAAACTTAGAATTTACTGAAAAACCCGCATTAGACGAAATGCACACTGTAGTACATTGTATATGAGAGAGTTGCACTGAAAAACTTAGAATTTACTGAAAAACCCGCATTAGACGAAATGCACACTGTAGTACATTGTATATGAGTGAGTTGCACTGAAAAACTTAGAATTTACTGAAAAACCCGCATTAGACGAAATGCACAGTGTAGTACATTGAATATGAGTGAGTTGCACTGAAAAACTTAGAATTTACTGAAAAACCCGCATTAGACGAAATGCACAGTGTAGTACATTGTATATGAGTGAGTTGCACTGAAAAACTTAGAATTTACTGAAAAACCCGCATTAGACGAAATGCACAGTGTAGTACATTGTATATGAGTGAGTTGCACTGAAAAACTTAGAATTTACAGAAAAACCCGCATTAGACGAAATGCACAGTGTAGTACATTGTATATGAGTGAGTTGCACTGAAAAACTTAGAATTTACAGAAAAACCCGCATTAGACGAAATGCACAGTGTAGTACATAGTATATGAGTGAGTTGCATTGAAAAACTTAGAATTTACTGAAAAACCCGCATTAGACGAAATGCACAGTGTAGTACATTGTATATGAGTGAGTTGCACTGAAAAACTTAGAATTTACTGAAAAACCCGCATTAGACGAAATGCACAGTGTAGTACATTGTATATGAGTGAGTTGCACTGAAAAACTTAGAATTTACTGAAAAACCCGCATTAGACGAAATGCACAGTGTAGTACATAGTATATGAGTGAGTTGCACTGAAAAACTTAGAATTTACTGAAAAACCCGCATTAGACGAAATGCACAGTGTAGTACATAGTATATGAGTGCGTTGCACTGAAAAACTTAGAATTTACTGAAAAACCCGCATTAGACGAAATGCACACTGTAGTACATTGTATATGAGAGAGTTGCACTGAAAAACTTAGAATTTACTGAAAAACCCGCATTAGACGAAATGCACAGTGTAGTACATTGTATATGAGTGAGTTGCACTGAAAAATTTAGAATTTACTGAAAAACCCGCATTAGACGAAATGCACAGTGTAGTACATTGAATATGAGTGAGTTGCACTGAAAAACTTAGAATTTACTGAAAAACCCGCATTAGACGAAATGCACAGTGTAGTACATTGTATATGAGTGAGTTGCACTGAAAAACTTAGAATTTACTGAAAAACCCGCATTAGACAAAATGCACAGTGTAGTACATTGTATATGAGTGAGTTGCACTGAAAAACTTAGAATTTACTGAAAAACCCGCATTAGACGAAATGCACAGTGTAGTACATTGTATATGAGTGAGTTGCACGTGAAAAACTTAGAATTTACTGAAAAACCCGCATTAGACGAAATGCACAGTGTAGTACTATTGTATATGAGTGAGTTGCACTGAAAAACTTAGAATTTACTGAAAAACCCGCATTAGACGAAATGTACAGTGTAGTACATAGTATATGAGTGAGTTGCACTGAAAAACTTAGAATTTACTGAAAAACCCGCATTAGACGAAATGCACAGTGTAGTACATAGTATATGAGTGAGTTGCACTGAAAAACTTAGAATTTACTGAAAAACCCGCATTAGACGAAATGCACAGTGTAGTACATTGTATATGAGTGAGTTGCACTGAAAAACTTAGAATTTACTGAAAAACCCGCATTAGACGAAATGCACAGTGTAGTACCTTGCATATGAGTGAGTTGCACTGAAAAACTTAGAATTTACTGAAAAACCCGCATTAGACGAAATGCACAGTGTAGTACATTGTATATGAGTGAGTTGCTACTGAAAAACTTAGAATTTACTGAAAAACCCGCATTAGACGAAATGCACAGTGTAGTACATTGTATATGAGTGAGTTGCTCTGAAAAACTTAGAATTTACTGAAAAACCCGCATTAGACGAAATGCACAGTGTAGTACATTGTATATGAGTGAGTTGCACTGAAAAACTTAGAATTTACTGAAAAACCCGCATTAGACGAAATGCACAGTGTAGTACATTGTATATGAGTGAGTTGCACTGAAAAACTTAGAATTTACTGAAAAACCCGCATTAGACGAAATGCACAGTGTAGTACATTGTATATGAGTGAGTTGCACTGAAAAACTTAGAATTTACTGAAAAACCCGCATTAGACGAAATGCACAGTGTAGTACATTGTATATGAGTGAGTTGCACTGAAAAACTTAGAATTTACTGAAAAACCCGCATTAGACGAAATGCACAGTGTAGTACATAGTATATGAGTGAGTTGCACTGAAAAACTTAGAATTTACTGAAAAACCCGCATTAGACGAAATGCACAGTGTAGTACATAGTATATGAGTGAGTTGCACTGAAAAACTTAGAATTTACTGAAAAACCCGCATTAGACGAAATGCACACTGTAGTACATTGTATATGAGTGAGTTGCACTGAAAAACTTAGAATTTACTGAAAAACCCGCATTAGACGAAATGCACAGTGTAGTACATTGTATATGAGTGAGTTGCACTGAAAAACTTAGAATTTACTGAAAAACCCGCATTAGACGAAATGCACAGTGTAGTACATTGTATATGAGTGAGTTGCACTGAAAAACTTAGAATTTACTGAAAAACCCGCATTAGACGAAATGCACAGTGTAGTACATTGTATATGAGTGAGTTGCACTGAAAAACTTAGAATTTACTGAAAAACCCGCATTAGACGAAATGCACAGTGTAGTACATTGTATATGAGTGAGTTGCACTGAAAAACTTAGAATTTACTGAAAAACCCGCATTAGACGAAATGCACAGTGTAGTACATTGTATATGAGTGAGTTGCACTGAAAAACTTAGAATTTACTGAAAAACCCGCATTAGACGAAATGCACACTGTAGTACATTGTATATGAGAGAGTTGCACTGAAAAACTTAGAATTTACTGAAAAACCCGCATTAGACGAAATGCACACTGTAGTACATTGTATATGAGTGAGTTGCACTGAAAAACTTAGAATTTACTGAAAAACCCGCATTAGACGAAATGCACAGTGTAGTACATTGAATATGAGTGAGTTGCACTGAAAAACTTAGAATTTACTGAAAAACCCGCATTAGACGAAATGCACAGTGTAGTACATTGTATATGAGTGAGTTGCACTGAAAAACTTAGAATTTACTGAAAAACCCGCATTAGACGAAATGCACAGTGTAGTACATTGTATATGAGTGAGTTGCACTGAAAAACTTAGAATTTACTGAAAAACCCGCATTAGACGAAATGCACAGTGTAGTACATTGTATATGAGTGAGTTGCACTGAAAAACTTAGAATTTACTGAAAAACCCGCATTAGACGAAATGCACAGTGTAGTACATTGTATATGAGTGAGTTGCACTGAAAAACTTAGAATTTACTGAAAAACCCGCATTAGACGAAATGCACAGTGTAGTATATTGTATATGAGTGAGTTGCACTGAAAAACTTAGAATTTACTGAAAAACCCGCTTTAGACGAAATGTACAGTGTAGTACATAGTATATGAGTGAGTTGCACTGAAAAACTTAGAATTTACTGAAAAACCCGCATTAGACGAAATGCACAGTGTAGTACATTGTATATGAGTGAGTTGCACTGAAAAACTTAGAATTTACTGAAAAACCCGCATTAGACGAAATGCACAGTGTAGTACATTGTATATGAGTGAGTTGCACTGAAAAACTTAGAATTTACTGAAAAACCCGCATTAGACGAAATGCACAGTGTAGTACATTGTATATGAGTGAGTTGCTCTGAAAAACTTAGAATTTAATGAAAAACCCGCATTAGACGAAATGCACAGTGTAGTACATTGTATATGAGTGAGTTGCACTGAAAAACTTAGAATTTACTGAAAAACCCGCATTAGACGAAATGCACAGTGTAGTACATTGTATATGAGTGAGTTGCACTGAAAAACTTAGAATTTACTGAAAAACCCGCATTAGACGAAATGCACAGTGTAGTATATTGTATATGAGTGAGTTGCACTGAAAAACTTAGAATTTACTGAAAAACCCGCTTTAGACGAAATGTACAGTGTAGTACATAGTATATGAGTGAGTTGCACTGAAAAACTTAGAATTTACTGAAAAACCCGCATTAGACGAAATGCACAGTGTAGTACATTGTATATGAGTGAGTTGCACTGAAAAACTTAGAATTTACTGAAAAACCCGCATTAGACGAAATGCACAGTGTAGTACATTGTATATGAGTGAGTTGCACTGAAAAACTTAGAATTTACAGAAAAACCCGCATTAGACGAAATGCACAGTGTAGTACATAGTATATGAGTGAGTTGCACTGAAAAACTTAGAATTTACTGAAAAACCCGCATTAGACGAAATGCACAGTGTAGTACATTGAATATGAGTGAGTTGCACTGAAAAACTTAGAATTTACTGAAAAACCCGCATTAGACGAAATGCACAGTGTAGTACATTGTATATGAGTGAGTTGCACTGAAAAACTTAGAATTTACTGAAAAACCCGCATTAGACGAAATGCACAGTGTAGTACATTGTATATGAGTGAGTTGCACTGAAAAACTTAGAATTTACTGAAAAACCCGCATTAGACGAAATGCACAGTGTAGTACATTGTATATGAGTGAGTTGCACTGAAAAACTTAGAATTTACTGAAAAACCCGCATTAGACGAAATGCACAGTGTAGTATATTGTATATGAGTGAGTTGCACTGAAAAACTTAGAATTTACTGAAAAACCCGCTTTAGACGAAATGTACAGTGTAGTACATAGTATATGAGTGAGTTGCACTGAAAAACTTAGAATTTACTGAAAAACCCGCATTAGACGAAATGCACATTGTAGTACATAGTATATGAGTGAGTTGCAGTGAAAAACTTAGAATTTACTGAAAAACCCGCATTAGACGAAATGCACAGTGTAGTACATGGTATATGAGTGAGTTGCACTGAAAAACTTAGAATTTACTGAAAAACCCGCATTAGACGAAATGCACAGTGTACTACCTTGTATATGAGTGAGTTGCACTGAAAAACTTAGAATTTACTGAAAAACCCTCATTAGACGAAATGCACAGTGTAGTACATTGTATATGAGTGAGTTGTACTGAAAAACTTAGAATTTACTGAAAAACCCGCATTAGACGAAATGCACAGTGTAGTACATTGTATATGAGTGAGTTGCTCTGAAAAACTTAGAATTTACTGAAAAACCCGCATTAGACGAAATGCACAGTGTAGTACATTGTATATGAGTGAGTTGCACTGAAAAACTTAGAATTTACTGAAAAACCCGCATTAGACGAAATGCACAGTGTAGTACATTGTATATGAGTGAGTTGCACTGAAAAACTTAGAATTTACTGAAAAACCCGCATTAGACGAAATGCACAGTGTAGTACATTGTATATGAGTGAGTTGCACTGAAAAACTTAGAATTTACAGAAAAACCCGCATTAGACGAAATGCACAGTGTAGTACATAGTATATGAGTGAGTTGCATTGAAAAACTTAGAATTTACTGAAAAACCCGCATTAGACGAAATGCACAGTGTAGTACATTGTATATGAGTGAGTTGCACTGAAAAACTTAGAATTTACTGAAAAACCCGCATTAGACGAAATGCACAGTGTAGTACATTGTATATGAGTGAGTTGCACTGAAAAACTTAGAATTTACTGAAAAACCCGCATTAGACGAAATGCACAGTGTAGTACATTGTATATGAGTGAGTTGCACTGAAAAACTTAGAATTTACTGAAAAACCCGCATTAGACGAAATGCACAGTGTAGTACATTGTATATGAGTGAGTTGCACTGAAAAACTTAGAATTTACTGAAAAACCCGCATTAGACGAAATGCACAGTGTAGTATATTGTATATGAGTGAGTTGCACTGAAAAACTTAGAATTTACTGAAAAACCCGCTTTAGACGAAATGTACAGTGTAGTACATAGTATATGAGTGAGTTGCACTGAAAAACTTAGAATTTACTGAAAAACCCGCATTAGACGAAATGCACATTGTAGTACATAGTATATGAGTGAGTTGCAGTGAAAAACTTAGAATTTACTGAAAAACCCGCATTAGACGAAATGCACAGTGTAGTACATGGTATATGAGTGAGTTGCACTGAAAAACTTAGAATTTACTGAAAAACCCGCATTAGACGAAATGCACAGTGTACTACCTTGTATATGAGTGAGTTGCACTGAAAAACTTAGAATTTACTGAAAAACCCTCATTAGACGAAATGCACAGTGTAGTACATTGTATATGAGTGAGTTGTACTGAAAAACTTAGAATTTACTGAAAAACCCGCATTAGACGAAATGCACAGTGTAGTACATTGTATATGAGTGAGTTGCTCTGAAAAACTTAGAATTTACTGAAAAACCCGCATTAGACGAAATGCACAGTGTAGTACATTGTATATGAGTGAGTTGCACTGAAAAACTTAGAATTTACTGAAAAACCCGCATTAGACGAAATGCACAGTGTAGTACATTGTATATGAGTGAGTTGCACTGAAAAACTTAGAATTTACAGAAAAACCCGCATTAGACGAAATGCACAGTGTAGTACATAGTATATGAGTGAGTTGCATTGAAAAACTTAGAATTTACTGAAAAACCCGCATTAGACGAAATGCACAGTGTAGTACATTGTATATGAGTGAGTTGCACTGAAAAACTTAGAATTTACTGAAAAACCCGCATTAGACGAAATGCACAGTGTAGTACATTGTATATGAGTGAGTTGCACTGAAAAACTTAGAATTTACTGAAAATCCGCATTAGACGAAATGCACAGTGTAGTACATTGTATATGAGTGAGTTGCACTGAAAAACTTAGAATTTACTGAAAAACCCGCATTAGACGAAATGCACAGTGTAGTACATTGTATATGAGTGAGTTGCACTGAAAAACTTAGAATTTACTGAAAAACCCGCATTAGACGAAATGCACAGTGTAGTACATAGTATATGAGTGAGTTGCACTGAAAAACTTAGAATTTACTGAAAAACCCGCATTAGACGAAATGCACAGTGTAGTACATAGTATATGAGTGCGTTGCACTGAAAAACTTAGAATTTACTGAAAAACCCGCATTAGACGAAATGCACACTGTAGTACATTGTATATGAGAGAGTTGCACTGAAAAACTTAGAATTTACTGAAAAACCCGCATTAGACGAAATGCACAGTGTAGTACATTGTATATGAGTGAGTTGCACTGAAAAACTTAGAATTTACTGAAAAACCCGCATTAGACGAAATGCACAGTGTAGTACATTGAATATGAGTGAGTTGCACTGAAAAACTTAGAATTTACTGAAAAAACCCGCATTAGACGAAATGCACAGTGTAGTACATTGTATATGAGTGAGTTGCACTGAAAAACTTAGAATTTACTGAAAAACCCGCATTAGACAAAATGCACAGTGTAGTACATTGTATATGAGTGAGTTGCACTGAAAAACTTAGAATTTACTGAAAAACCCGCATTAGACGAAATGCACAGTGTAGTACATTGTATATGAGTGAGTTGCACTGAAAAACTTAGAATTTACTGAAAAACCCGCATTAGACGAAATGCACAGTGTAGTATATTGTATATGAGTGAGTTGCACTGAAAAACTTAGAATTTACTGAAAAACCCGCTTTAGACGAAATGTACAGTGTAGTACATAGTATATGAGTGAGTTGCACTGAAAAACTTAGAATTTACTGAAAAACCCGCATTAGACGAAATGCACATTGTAGTACATAGTATATGAGTGAGTTGCAGTGAAAAACTTAGAATTTACTGAAAAACCCGCATTAGACGAAATGCACAGTGTAGTACATGGTATATGAGTGAGTTGCACTGAAAAACTTAGAATTTACTGAAAAACCCGCATTAGACGAAATGCACAGTGTACTACCTTGTATATGAGTGAGTTGCACTGAAAAACTTAGAATTTACTGAAAAACCCGCATTAGACGAAATGCACATTGTAGTACATAGTATATGAGTGAGTTGCAGTGAAAAACTTAGAATTTACTGAAAAACCCGCATTAGACGAAATGCACAGTGTAGTACATGGTATATGAGTGAGTTGCACTGAAAAACTTAGAATTTACTGAAAAACCCGCATTAGACGAAATGCACAGTGTACTACCTTGTATATGAGTGAGTTGCACTGAAAAACTTAGAATTTACTGAAAAACCCTCATTAGACGAAATGCACAGTGTAGTACATTGTATATGAGTGAGTTGTACTGAAAAACTTAGAATTTACTGAAAAACCCGCATTAGACGAAATGCACAGTGTAGTACATTGTATATGAGTGAGTTGCTCTGAAAAACTTAGAATTTACTGAAAAACCCGCATTAGACGAAATGCACAGTGTAGTACATTGTATATGAGTGAGTTGCACTGAAAAACTTAGAATTTACTGAAAAACCCGCATTAGACGAAATGCACAGTGTAGTACATTGTATATGAGTGAGTTGCACTGAAAAACTTAGAATTTACTGAAAAACCCGCATTAGACGAAATGCACAGTGTAGTACATTGTATATGAGTGAGTTGCACTGAAAAACTTAGAATTTACTGAAAATCCGCATTAGACGAAATGCACAGTGTAGTACATTGTATATGAGTGAGTTGCACTGAAAAACTTAGAATTTACTGAAAAACCCGCATTAGACGAAATGCACAGTGTAGTACATTGTATATGAGTGAGTTGCACTGAAAAACTTAGAATTTACTGAAAAACCCGCATTAGACGAAATGCACAGTGTAGTACATAGTATATGAGTGAGTTGCACTGAAAAACTTAGAATTTACTGAAAAACCCGCATTAGACGAAATGCACAGTGTAGTACATAGTATATGAGTGCGTTGCACTGAAAAACTTAGAATTTACTGAAAAACCCGCATTAGACGAAATGCACACTGTAGTACATTGTATATGAGAGAGTTGCACTGAAAAACTTAGAATTTACTGAAAAACCCGCATTAGACGAAATGCACAGTGTAGTACATTGTATATGAGTGAGTTGCACTGAAAAACTTAGAATTTACTGAAAAACCCGCATTAGACGAAATGCACAGTGTAGTACATTGAATATGAGTGAGTTGCACTGAAAAACTTAGAATTTACTGAAAAACCCGCATTAGACGAAATGCACAGTGTAGTACATTGTATATGAGTGAGTTGCACTGAAAAACTTAGAATTTACTGAAAAACCCGCATTAGACAAAATGCACAGTGTAGTACATTGTATATGAGTGAGTTGCACTGAAAAACTTAGAATTTACTGAAAAACCCGCATTAGACGAAATGCACAGTGTAGTACATTGTATATGAGTGAGTTGCACTGAAAAACTTAGAATTTACTGAAAAACCCGCATTAGACGAAATGCACAGTGTAGTATATTGTATATGAGTGAGTTGCACTGAAAAACTTAGAATTTACTGAAAAACCCGCTTTAGACGAAATGTACAGTGTAGTACATAGTATATGAGTGAGTTGCACTGAAAAACTTAGAATTTACTGAAAAACCCGCATTAGACGAAATGCACATTGTAGTACATAGTATATGAGTGAGTTGCAGTGAAAAACTTAGAATTTACTGAAAAACCCGCATTAGACGAAATGCACAGTGTAGTACATGGTATATGAGTGAGTTGCACTGAAAAACTTAGAATTTACTGAAAAACCCGCATTAGACGAAATGCACAGTGTACTACCTTGTATATGAGTGAGTTGCACTGAAAAACTTAGAATTTACTGAAAAACCCGCATTAGACGAAATGCACAGTGTAGTACATTGTATATGAGTGAGTTGTACTGAAAAACTTAGAATTTACTGAAAAACCCGCATTAGACGAAATGCACAGTGTAGTACATTGTATATGAGTGAGTTGCTCTGAAAAACTAGGAATTTACTGAAAAACCCGCATTAGACGAAATGCACAGTGTAGTACATTGTATATGAGTGAGTTGCACTGAAAAACTTAGAATTTACTGAAAAACCCACATTAGACGAAATGCACAGTGTAGTACATTGTATATGAGTGAGTTGCACTGAAAAACTTAGAATTTACTGAAAAACCCGCATTAGACGAAATGCACAGTGTAGTACATTGTATATGAGTGAGTTGCACTGAAAAACTTAGAATTTACAGAAAAACCCGCATTAGACGAAATGCACAGTGTAGTACATAGTATATGTGTGAGTTGCATTGAAAAACTTAGAATTTACTGAAAAACCCGCATTAGACGAAATGCACAGTGTAGTACATTGTATATGAGTGAGTTGCACTGAAAAACTTAGAATTTACTGAAAAACCCGCATTAGACGAAATGCACAGTGTAGTACATTGTATATGAGTGAGTTGCACTGAAAAACTTAGAATTTACTGAAAAACCCGCATTAGACAAAATGCACAGTGTAGTACATTGTATATGAGTGAGTTGCACTGAAAAACTTAGAATTTACTGAAAAACCCGCATTAGACGAAATGCACAGTGTAGTACATTGTATATGAGTGAGTTGCACTGAAAAACTTAGAATTTACTGAAAAACCCGCATTAGACGAAATGCACAGTGTAGTATATTGTATATGAGTGAGTTGCACTGAAAAACTTAGAATTTACTGAAAAACCCGCTTTAGACGAAATGTACAGTGTAGTACATAGTATATGAGTGAGTTGCACTGAAAAACTTAGAATTTACTGAAAAACCCGCATTAGACGAAATGCACATTGTAGTACATAGTATATGAGTGAGTTGCAGTGAAAAACTTAGAATTTACTGAAAAACCCGCATTAGACGAAATGCACAGTGTAGTACATGGTATATGAGTGAGTTGCACTGAAAAACTTAGAATTTACTGAAAAACCCGCATTAGACGAAATGCACAGTGTACTACCTTGTATATGAGTGAGTTGCACTGAAAAACTTAGAATTTACTGAAAAACCCGCATTAGACGAAATGCACAGTGTAGTACATTGTATATGAGTGAGTTGTACTGAAAAACTTAGAATTTACTGAAAAACCCGCATTAGACGAAATGCACAGTGTAGTACATTGTATATGAGTGAGTTGCTCTGAAAAACTAGGAATTTACTGAAAAACCCGCATTAGACGAAATGCACAGTGTAGTACATTGTATATGAGTGAGTTGCACTGAAAAACTTAGAATTTACTGAAAAACCCACATTAGACGAAATGCACAGTGTAGTACATTGTATATGAGTGAGTTGCACTGAAAAACTTAGAATTTACTGAAAAACCCGCATTAGACGAAATGCACAGTGTAGTACATTGTATATGAGTGAGTTGCACTGAAAAACTTAGAATTTACAGAAAAACCCGCATTAGACGAAATGCACAGTGTAGTACATAGTATATGTGTGAGTTGCATTGAAAAACTTAGAATTTACTGAAAAACCCGCATTAGACGAAATGCACAGTGTAGTACATTGTATATGAGTGAGTTGCACTGAAAAACTTAGAATTTACTGAAAAACCCGCATTAGACGAAATGCACAGTGTAGTACATTGTATATGAGTGAGTTGCACTGAAAAACTTAGAATTTACTGAAAAACCCGCATTAGACGAAATGCACAGTGTAGTACATTGTATATGAGTGAGTTGCACTGAAAAACTTAGAATTTACTGAAAAACCCGCATTAGACGAAATGCACAGTGTACTACATTGTATATGAGTGAGTTGCACTGAAAAACTTAGAATTTACTGAAAAACCCGCATTAGACGAAATGCACAGTGTAGTACATAGTATATGAGTGAGTTGCACTGAAAAAACTTAGAATTTACTGAAAAACCCGCATTAGACGAAATGCACAGTGTAGTACATAGTATATGAGTGCGTTGCACTGAAAAACTTAGAATTTACTGAAAAACCCGCATTAGACGAAATGCACACTGTAGTACATTGTATATGAGAGAGTTGCACTGAAAAACTTAGAATTTACTGAAAAACCCGCATTAGACGAAATGCACAGTGTAGTACATTGTATATGAGTGAGTTGCACTGAAAAACTTAGAATTTACTGAAAAACCCGCATTAGACGAAATGCACAGTGTAGTACATAGTATATGAGTGAGTTGCACTGAAAAACTTAGAATTTACTGAAAAACCCGCATTAGACGAAATGCACAGTGTAGTACATTGTATATGAGTGAGTTGCACTGAAAAACTTAGAATTTACTGAAAAACCCGCATTAGACGAAATGCACAGTGTAGTACCTTGTATATGAGTGAGTTGCACTGAAAAACTTAGAATTTACTGAAAAACCCGCATTAGACGAAATGCACAGTGTAGTACATTGTATATGAGTGAGTTGTACTGAAAAACTTAGAATTTACTGAAAAACCCGCATTAGACGAAATGCACAGTGTAGTACATTGTATATGAGTGAGTTGCTCTGAAAAACTTAGAATTTAATGAAAAACCCGCATTAGACGAAATGCACAGTGTAGTACATTGTATATGAGTGAGTTGCACTGAAAAACTTAGAATTTACTGAAAAACCCGCATTAGACGAAATGCACAGTGTAGTACATTGTATATGAGTGAGTTGCACTGAAAAACTTAGAATTTACTGAAAAACCCGCATTAGACGAAATGCACAGTGTAGTACATTGTATATGAGTGAGTTGCACTGAAAAACTTAGAATTTACTGAAAAACCCGCATTAGACGAAATGCACAGTGTAGTACATTGTATATGAGTGAGTTGCACTGAAAAACTTAGAATTTACTGAAAAACCCGCATTAGACGAAATGCACAGTGTAGTACATAGTATATGAGTGAGTTGCACTGAAAAACTTAGAATTTACTGAAAAACCCGCATTAGACGAAATGCACAGTGTAGTACATTGTATATGAGTGAGTTGCACTGAAAAACTTAGAATTTACTGAAAAACCCGCATTAGACGAAATGCACAGTGTAGTACATTGTATATGAGTGAGTTGCACTGAAAAACTTAGAATTTACTGAAAAACCCGCATTAGACGAAATGCACAGTGTAGTACATTGTATATGAGTGAGTTGCACTGAAAAACTTAGAATTTACTGAAAAACCCGCATTAGACGAAATGCACAGTGTAGTACATTGTATATGAGTGAGTTGCACTGAAAAACTTAGAATTTACTGAAAAACCCGCATTAGACGAAATGCACAGTGTAGTACATTGTATATGAGTGAGTTGCACTGAAAAACTTAGAATTTACTGAAAAAACCCGCATTAGACGAAATGCACAGTGTAGTACATTGTATATGAGTGAGTTGCACTGAAAAACTTAGAATTTACTGAAAAACCCGCATTAGACGAAATGCACAGTGTAGTACATTGTATATGAGTGAGTTGCACTGAAAAACTTAGAATTTACTGAAAAACCCGCATTAGACGAAATGCACACTGTAGTACATTGTATATGAGAGAGTTGCACTGAAAAACTTAGAATTTACTGAAAAACCCGCATTAGACGAAATGCACACTGTAGTACATTGTATATGAGTGAGTTGCACTGAAAAACTTAGAATTTACTGAAAAACCCGCATTAGACGAAATGCACAGTGTAGTACATTGAATATGAGTGAGTTGCACTGAAAAACTTAGAATTTACTGAAAAACCCGCATTAGACGAAATGCACAGTGTAGTACATTGTATATGAGTGAGTTGCACTGAAAAACTTAGAATTTACTGGAAAACCCGCATTAGACGAAATGCACAGTGTAGTACATTGTATATGAGTGAGTTGCACTGAAAAACTTAGAATTTACTGAAAAACCCGCATTAGACGAAATGCACAGTGTAGTACATTGTATATGAGTGAGTTGCACTGAAAAACTTAGAATTTACTGAAAAACCCGCATTAGACGAAATGCACAGTGTAGTACATTGTATATGAGTGAGTTGCACTGAAAAACTTAGAATTTACTGAAAAACCCGCATTAGACGAAATGCACAGTGTAGTATATTGTATATGAGTGAGTTGCACTGAAAAACTTAGAATTTACTCAAAAACCCGCTTTAGACGAAATGTACAGTGTAGTACATAGTATATGAGTGAGTTGCACTGAAAAACTTAGAATTTACTGAAAAACCCGCATTAGACGAAATGCACAGTGTAGTACATAGTATATGAGTGAGTTGCACTGAAAAACTTAGAATTTACTGAAAAACCCGCATTAGACGAAATGCACAGTGTAGTACATTGTATAAGAATGAGTTGCACTGAAAAACTTAGAATTTACTGAAAAACCCGCATTAGACGAAATGCACAGTGTAGTACCTTGTATATGAGTGAGTTGCACTGAAAAACTTAGAATTTACTGAAAAACCCGCATTAGACGAAATGCACAGTGTAGTACATTGTATATGAGTGAGTTGTACTGAAAAACTTAGAATTTACTGAAAAACCCGCATTAGACGAAATGCACAGTGTAGTACATAGTATATGAGTGAGTTGCACTGAAAAACTTAGAATTTACTGAAAAACCCGCATTAGACGAAATGCACAGTGTAGTACATAGTATATGAGTGAGTTGCACTGAAAAACTTAGAATTTACTGAAAAACCCGCATTAGACGAAATGCACAGTGTAGTACATTGTATATGAGTGAGTTGCACTGAAAAACTTAGAATTTACTGAAAAAACCCGCATTAGACGAAATGCACAGTGTAGTACATTGTATATGAGTGAGTTGCACTGAAAAACTTAGAATTTACTGAAAAACCCGCATTAGACGAAATGCACAGTGTAGTATATTGTATATGAGTGAGTTGCACTGAAAAACTTAGAATTTACTGAAAAACCCGCTTTAGACGAAATGTACAGTGTAGTACATAGTATATGAGTGAGTTGCACTGAAAAACTTAGAATTTACTGAAAAACCCGCATTAGACGAAATGCACAGTGTAGTACATAGTATATGAGTGAGTTGCACTGAAAAACTTAGAATTTACTGAAAAACCCGCATTAGACGAAATGCACAGTGTAGTACATTGTATATGAGTGAGTTGCACTGAAAAACTTAGAATTTACTGAAAAACCCGCATTAGACGAAATGCACAGTGTAGTACCTTGTATATGAGTGAGTTGCACTGAAAAACTTAGAATTTACTGAAAAACCCGCATTAGACGAAATGCACATTGTAGTACATAGTATATGAGTGAGTTGCAGTGAAAAACTTAGAATTTACTGAAAAAACCCGCATTAGACGAAATGCACAGTGTAGTACATGGTATATGAGTGAGTTGCACTGAAAAACTTAGAATTTACTGAAAAACCCGCATTAGACGAAATGCACAGTGTACTACCTTGTATAATGAGTGAGTTGCACTGAAAAACTTAGAATTTACTGAAAAACCCGCATTAGACGAAATGCACAGTGTAGTACATTGTATATGAGTGAGTTGTACTGAAAAACTTAGAATTTACTGAAAAAACCCGCATTAGACGAAATGCACAGTGTAGTACATTGTATATGAGTGAGTTTGCTCTGAAAAACTAGGAATTTACTGAAAAACCCGCATTAGACGAAATGCACAGTGTAGTACATTGTATATGAGTGAGTTGCACTGAAAAACTTAGAATTTACTGAAAAACCCACATTAGACGAAATGCACAGTGTAGTACATTGTATATGAGTGAGTTGCACTGAAAAACTTAGAATTTACTGAAAAACCCGCATTAGACGAAATGCACAGTGTAGTACATTGTATATGAGTGAGTTGCACTGAAAAACTTAGAATTTACAGAAAAACCCGCATTAGACGAAATGCACAGTGTAGTACATAGTATATGTGTGAGTTGCATTGAAAAACTTAGAATTTACTGAAAAACCCGCATTAGACGAAATGCACAGTGTAGTACATTGTATATGAGTGAGTTGCACTGAAAAACTTAGAATTTACTGAAAAACCCGCATTAGACGAAATGCACAGTGTAGTACATTGTATATGAGTGAGTTGCACTGAAAAACTTAGAATTTACTGAAAAACCCGCATTAGACGAAATGCACAGTGTAGTACATTGTATATGAGTGAGTTGCACTGAAAAACTTAGAATTTACTGAAAAACCCGCATTAGACGAAATGCACAGTGTACTACATTGTATATGAGTGAGTTGCACTGAAAAACTTAGAATTTACTGAAAAAACCCGCATTAGACGAAATGCACAGTGTAGTACATAGTATATGAGTGAGTTGCACTGAAAAACTTAGAATTTACTGAAAAACCCGCATTAGACGAAATGCACAGTGTAGTACATAGTATATGAGTGCGTTGCACTGAAAAACTTAGAATTTACTGAAAAACCCGCATTAGACGAAATGCACACTGTAGTACATTGTATATGAGAGAGTTGCACTGAAAAACTTAGAATTTACTGAAAAACCCGCATTAGACGAAATGCACAGTGTAGTACATTGTATATGAGTGAGTTGCACTGAAAAACTTAGAATTTACTGAAAAACCCGCATTAGACGAAATGCACAGTGTAGTACATAGTATATGAGTGAGTTGCACTGAAAAACTTAGAATTTACTGAAAAACCCGCATTAGACGAAATGCACAGTGTAGTACATTGTATATGAGTGAGTTGCACTGAAAAACTTAGAATTTACTGAAAAACCCGCATTAGACGAAATGCACAGTGTAGTACCTTGTATATGAGTGAGTTGCACTGAAAAACTTAGAATTTACTGAAAAACCCGCATTAGACGAAATGCACAGTGTAGTACATTGTATATGAGTGAGTTGTACTGAAAAACTTAGAATTTACTGAAAAACCCGCATTAGACGAAATGCACAGTGTAGTACATTGTATATGAGTGAGTTGCTCTGAAAAACTTAGAATTTAATGAAAAACCCGCATTAGACGAAATGCACAGTGTAGTACATTGTATATGAGTGAGTTGCACTGAAAAACTTAGAATTTACTGAAAAAACCCGCATTAGACGAAATGCACAGTGTAGTACATTGTATATGAGTGAGTTGCACTGAAAAACTTAGAATTTACTGAAAAACCCGCATTAGACGAAATGCACAGTGTAGTACATAGTATATGAGTGAGTTGCACTGAAAAACTTAGAATTTACTGAAAAACCCGCATTAGACGAAATGCACAGTGTAGTACATTGTATATGAGTGAGTTG